>NW_027501701.1:0-43416 GCF_021521415.1 Bidens hawaiensis
TATCTCAAAGAAGTTGGCGTGGCACACTATTGTATGCCTTCTCTAAGACAATGAACACTATATAGAGATTTTGCTTCTTCTCCTTTCCATCAATTTCCTTAAGATGTGAATCTCTTCCCTGGTGGACTGCCCAAACATGAAGTCGAATTGGTTTACTACAACATGAGTTTCTTGTGTAAATCTATCCTCAATAACTCTTTCCCAAAATTAGATAGTATGACTTAGCAACTTAATTTTTCTATATATCCTACAAAATTGGCCATCTTGTTTATTCTTATAGATAGGAATGTAAGTCCCGTAGATGGATCTTTCAATATGATATCAATACACCTCAACGATATTGCATAATATATCGTAAGGTGATTCAAGATTAACAAGTAAATACGCGAGGAAAACAAGAGGATGCTTCAAAACACACGTTGTATTAATGTTGGGTGCTTAAGCACAATAGAACATACAAAACTCGTTCAACAATGACGATGTGAACGGCTAACACCAAACCCTATACACATCTTCTATGTATATATAGGTTAGCTAACAACCAAGCCCAACATAAATCCCAAAGCCCACCGAGATCCCTAAAGGATCTCGGTTTACATACGTAATCCAAAATCAAAATTAATTAACATAGAACTAAGTACAAACCACCAAGCATAGACCCAACAATCTCCCCATTGGTTTGTAGCTTCGTCCTTTAGTCGTGCTCCATGATATCCACATCTGCATCCTTTAATCCACCTGCCCAAAAACCCGTTCTAATAATAGAAGCTACCATTCTCGTATATTCCTTCGCAGCATCTTCAAAACTTGGATCAACAATGATTTGGAAGGTGTTGAGAGTCTTGATATCACGTTCTCCAAACTTGAGCAAGTCTCTAGTATCAACACACCTATATTGCCCTTTACCCTTTTGTAAACGTATGACAGCGGTGGGTTTCACTATCGAATATCCAGAACCTCATATTTTCCAGGGTCCCATCAGGTGTTGCATTAGGCACAGTAATATGAGTGGCCTTGTTTGTTGCAAGACACATTACATTGACCATGGTTTTTCCTATCCTTGGATCCTTGACCCCCTTAGCTTTCTTTAAGAATAATTTGGTAGTTGGCATTTTCAGGAAGACTCTATTAACTTGGTTCCTGATGTGGTCTAAATTATATATAAATTCAATAAATATTTCCCATACTTTTGAGCTGTGTTAAGATGATTTTGTATTAAATATTAGTCTAAAGTGACATATATTTAAAGTTTAAGTGTTTTAAGAGACAACGAGCTAAATTAGAGTAATTTGTTAAACCGGTTACAATATATAAAAGTTTGAATAATAAAAAGCTTGATGTTTTGAGTTTTATGGTAAAACTCTCGTGAGGTTTTGTTTTTAAAAAAAAGGGGTTAACTAAAACAACAAAAATAAAAACACTTAAATACAAGTATTTCAAATAATATACTATAATAACTTAGTGGGAAAATCCATCTTATATGAATTAATTATTTTATAGGTATATGAGCAGCTAGGATAGAGATTGGAAATAAATAATGGGCTGATCATTTTTTTTACGTGGGTTGGTTTGTTGGAGTTTTGGACCGAATCAAGATTATAATCAAAATGTCGGTTACTAAGAAATAAGAGAGGGAATAAAGGGGAAATATAATTGGGAGTTTGAGCAGACCCTAGGGGCACGAGGGATTGAGTGGACGCAAGGGAGAGGGGACACCCCCTTTTCTTTTGGTTGTTGTCAGGTTCGAAAAACAAATAATAAGGAATTAACAAGCAAGCTGCTTGGCTGGATCTCAACAAAAGTCTACGGCCAACCAAGTATTAACCAAGCATCCACACACGTCAATCAAAAAGTCGGCCAAAATCAGAATATTTAAAGAAGCAAGAACGCACGTGAATTAATTTAAGCTAGCAGGCTGCTCAATTAATTTAACCAGGCTAGTAGCTCAATTATATTTATTTCTTTTTATATGAACCATAATATATATTTTATATTTGTTTCGTTCGTAATTATGATTGGCTAAACTTTTATACTGCGTGGGTTTGGATGAATACTTTGTAGACTCATTTTGTTTTTGTTTTTGGTTTATTATTGATTGGTTAGTGTTTTGGTAAAATTTTTATTTTATTTGGTTGTGATGCATATGCGTATTTGGTATTAATTTATGATCAATTTGCTTTCCTATATGCGTCTTTGTGAATGTCTTTCATGTATGGTTGCATATTAGGTTGCTTACTGTGTGTTTGTAACTAGTTTATGGTTTATAGTCGACGTATTCCATAGGAACGGTAATTGAGAGTTTAGAGACACCTTATATTCTGTCACTTGAGAGATCGGGAGGTAATTAAGTGTCATCTGTTATGGTCTTTTGCGGATTTGGGTAGTGATTGCACGGGAGTGAGTTACCCTAGACTTCCTTAGATTCTTACAGATCCGAATTATAACCGAATTAAATAAGAATACTGCTTTACGCCTTAGGGTATATTGTGATTAGAGAGACCGGGAGGTGATTTAATCTTTGGGTACCTTAGCATAGTTTGGTAAGGTGAGACCGGGAGGTGATCCGGACCATTAAACCGTTGAGCTTACATGATATTTAGGGTTCTTATGTATTGTTGGTGAGACCATGAGCTGATCTAGCACACTTTAGTTATTCCTTAAGTTTCATATTTTTAGAATACGGTACCAATCATAAATCAAATTCCGAAAGTTTACGAGTTGACTAGTAGGATTCCTTGCCTAGGTAGTTGTTCTCCCTATTTGAGTTCTAAACCGATTTGTCCGTGTCAGTTTAAATTTAAATATTATTTAATTTATAGTTAATAATTAAAAAAAAAGACAAAAATCAATTAAATCAGTTTATTTAAGTTTTAAGTCAGAGTCTAGTTTAGGTGTCGCTAGTGTCCTTTGGGTTCGATATCCGGACTTCATTAGGCTTTACTACATTTGATAGGTACACTTTCCTATCTAGTGGTCTAGCATTAGGAGAGAGTCTAGGTTTATAATTTAAAACTAGAGTGTCTAGGTTAGGTTATATTTTTAATAGACCGTTTTGCACATCAGTTCCTTAGGAAGTTCCAGACGTCAACACCTCTCATATTGTTAGTTAGATTGTGGAATGGTGCATTGATAAAGTCGCTGAGGTCCACTTTTATCCAAGATCCAAAGTATTTCATTTTCTTGTAGTACTCAGTGTTCCCAGGCCTTCGTTTAACCCACCACATATTCTTCTTAGCATTTAAGCCCCGAGACATAACCCCATAGCGATCACCATATTTATCCGAAAACCCCTTCTTAAAAGTAATAATGAATCTATCTGGGTGATCGGAAGATTCAACATTCTGATTTGAGTTCTTCATAATCATAATCTTCTTTTGAAGTCAGTCCGATTTATCATTTGTCATTGGAGGTGCAGAAATATATTGTTCTAGTGTCTCGGATTCATCTATGTTTGTAGTAGGACGACCAGTGGAACTGCCACCTTGATCAACGATGGGTGTCTTTGAAGTTACGTCATCACTACTCTTGAATTCATCTCCAAACTTCTGAATAGATTTCTGTTGGAGGTCTAGGTACATAGCAGTTAATCCTCCCATGCTGGACTGAAGCTCTTTAATCTTGGAATATTTGTCAGAGTTGTTAGCTTCGTGTTCTTGAATACGTACTTCTTTGACAACTGAGTCTTGTTCAAGTTCAAAGACTCGACGTTGTAAAGCTTGTACATCCACGGGTTCAGCTTCTAGTACGACCCCCTTGCCCTTATTCTGCAAAAATTGATCCTGCATAGTAAGAATATGAGCAATCTTATTAGCAGCACTCGAGCTCGACTGTAATCAATCGGGTCAGACGATCCCTAGGGTTTAGCAGAATGTGGAATATCATCCTCAAAATCAAACTCTTGAGCAATGTCTTCAAAGATTTGTTCCTGTGTTTGAGGCTCAACAGTGGATGGACTTGTATCAACATGAATCTCGGGAACTTCCGACTCATGTTTTTGCTGTTGGCTTGTTGTTGTTGTTGTTGTTGTTGTTGTTGTTGCTTCAGTGACCAACACGCTAGATCTTAGATCTTTCCTCCATAGTTTACGTGGAATGAGATCGGCGGCTGGTTCTTCAGGGGTATCATTGTCTTCACTCATAGTGACTGCTTGAGGAGGCTTCAAGGCAGTCTACTGTAGCAGTTCTTTGAAGCTCTCAAACTCCTGTAATTTCTCATCAGACGGAGCAGTTTCTGTTTCACGGTGTTCAGACTCCATGTGTCATACAGGAGTCTCTTCATCTTCATCATCTGAAACAATCTCAAGAGTAGCAGTACGTCTCTGAACTGGCACCACATGCTCTTTAGCAACCTGAGCACTGACTGACACAGTCTCAGTTTCGGCAAACCTTCCAAACTTGACCAGATCATGAAGACCCTGGTAGAAAAATTTCGCCCCTTTTCTTGATTATTTCATCAAACCCAAAAGTGTTGGGTCCCATTAACTTCATATCCAGCGTCTCTACAGATTTGCAAGATCAGGATAATGTGAATCGAAGATCATCTGCAGAATGCTGGGATACATGTGGAACATCTCCTTCTTCTTCCCTTTCAAGCTACTCATCATCTCATCGAACACGAATTTATAATAGTTGTAGTTCCAGTTCATGATCAGAGCAACTACCGCATACATTTGGGTGTGGCTAATCTCATTATACCCCCCATTTTCGTCCCGACACACAGGTAAAGAATGTGTGTATCAAAAATCTTCAGTATGGATGAAAGAGCTTCATGATTGCAGGAGGATAAGATCACTAGTAACCCATTCTCGTTAATACTTCGGTAACAGCAGCAGTTGAGTATTCTGTTGGGTAATCAGGTTTATCCCCAAATAGTAGCACTTCATGTATAATGGCCTCCGAGATGACGAACAGCTTCTTTGGAACCTTGGAGTCTATAGTAACAACACCACATTTTCCCAGCTGGTCGATAGGAGCATGACTCCAGAAATTCTTGATCATTTTCTTGCATATAACTGGATATTCTCGTAGAGCGTGAGAAATCCTTCAAGTATTAAGACCGACGATCATGGACTTGAACTCCTTGTGTGCTAGAGGAGGATCAAACAAGTATCCAACAATATTGTGAGTGTCAACGAACTTTAGTGGTGCTTGATCAGCCATTACTGCAACAAACTAGTCAAGTTAGCAGACATTTACATAATCTGAATAACAATCATAAGTTTAAGGACATGCATTTTCAATCTTTCAAACATTTAGGACCAGTTGTGAAAGAAACAATTTATAAGGACCATAAATGTATCTTAATAATGATTTTATAATAGATTTCGGTCCAACAGGCTGTTTTCAGTCCACACGTATAGATTTCGGTCAAAGAGAGGAGTTTTCGGTCAAAGGTAGGAGTTCTCTGTCCAGTCCCACTGAGAACCTGAGTTTTCGGTTAGTCTTGTGTTCTATGTCCAAAAATACCGAGAACAATGAGTTCTCGGTCAATGATGAGAGATCTCAGTCAACGAAAATCAACCGAGAACTCTTGGTTTGACTAAGGGTTTTCGGTCAAGTAGACTGAAAAGAAACCCTTTCGAATTTTGCCTAGAAACTTGTGTCCTCTTCCCAAACGACCAATAACTCCATTAATAATAAACCCGCAACATGCAATAGATTCCTATTACACAACCCTGACATATTCCAATCAAAGGTCTAACAATTCATTGATTTGTTATTTGAATCGTTAGCATAAACTTCATCTCGTCTCGAGAACATATCAAAATCAAATTGAAAGCTAAACGATTCATCCTTTGCGTTTGTTACCTATCGTTGAGTCAAGGAGCACTAATGTGAGAGTAAATCAGATTTGCAATAAAAATCAAGTTCGGCCAGAGAGAACGATTTGAATGTGATGACAATAATTGTGATCCAAAGCCACTTATATCCCAAACTTAGTGGGCCGAGAACCCATATGGTTCCAGCCAAACGAGCCCAATTAAAGGATCAGCCAAAAACAAGTTATCGAATAGACATTTAACAAACTCAAGGCCCAACATGTTTTAACCAAACAAAAAATATCCCTTTTATAACATGCGTTCGAGGACAGTAATTTCGAGATGAAACAAATTTAAGTAAAATAAAATGAGACAAAATAATTAAAATTAAACAAAAGAAATGCAGTTTAAAAAACAAAACACGAACCACTGGTCTTCTTGTAATTAACGAAATTTTGGGATCAAATTTCAGTTTTGATAAAAACGTCGCCATTTATGAAAATATTCGAACATGGAATCATATTGTTTAAGGAGCTGTCACAAGGATTCACGTTCAGCGTTATTATGACATAAAGAGACAAGTTGATAGCAGGTATAACGAACTTAGCATAATTTTCATAGCATCAGTGATATGAATTAGGTTTAGTTTGACATAAATCTTAGATGGACATCCTCATGGATTTGTGGTGCCTCCTATCTCTTCTCAAAGCGTATTTGGCTTTCCCCAGATCACCCCAATTTGACTTCAACCCCCTAGTGCTTAATTAAAAGATTTTATAGATAAACAAACAACAGATTTAGGCTTCAAGGTTGAATGTTGGACTTAAGTGTTTGAACTCGTTAATCTAACACAAATCTCAGATCTGAGATATAATTAACCTGACACGGATCTAGTTCATGATTGCTCTTGATTGTATGTTATATGTTATTATAATTATTAGTATTAGTTATATATATGTGTATGTATAATATTAAGATGAAGATCGAGAGAGATTCGGACAGGGTTTCGTTAATTAACTCTCAAAACTTAAATTAACTTGTGAACAGAGTTCACTATATATAGAAGATAGGTCTAATTCACTAACATTCCATAGCGAACTAGACACTATTTCGTTACATACATAAAAAGATAAATAACCTTAACGAATCATCTCCTGATTCGTTAAACATCCTTAACGAATCAGGAGGAAACTAACTTAAGTCTTAGTTCGCTAAACATCCTTAGCGAACTAGACATTACATTTAACGAACTACAATATAACTTAATATTTTATTACATTAACCAAAACGACAAATACATTAATAATAAATACAAAGACTCGAGACGCAAAAACGTGCACTAACAGACACCCCCTCGTCTTGAGCTCTTTGTCTTTAAATTACTTGAAGCGCTTGGTCTGCAGTCTCTGCAACTATGAATTCCGTTCTCATAACATACACGCACAACGCGTTGGAACTGCATAGCCAGGTCACAGTCTTCATTGAACTCAATCAAAATCTTGTTCTTGTGTAGCACATCATTGTCGGTCTCGGTTAAATTCACCAACCACATCGGATCAATGATCTTTCTCCCATTTGACAATACATACTTTAAGATCAGCATCAAAGAGCCAAGAAACAATATTACCTTGTACTTTTGACACGGCCTTAAATGTAGTCTTCTGGTTGGCTTTGGCCCGTGCAACAGCTTCTTCTTTCTGTTCTTGCTCAACATATCTGTAAGCCTCGATGATCTTACCGACTTTCTTGTGTCTAAACCATCTAAGAATGTCATCATCGGTTGGGTTCTCAAGAGAGTCAAATCTTGTATCAACGACCTTCTTTCCTTTGGACGTCTTCTCGAGATGGTCTTCTGCTTCTTTCACCGATTCTTCATTAAACACTGGAGCACCCTGATAAACAATGGTGTGATGAAACAGATCAGGGTAATCCTCAGCAGTCACATCTTGCACTTCAACCTCCTCGTTCTCTTAAATAAAATCCGTCCTCATCTCCACAGTAGAATCATTTAATGTCTCATCATCATTGGTTACCTCAGCATCAGGCTCAGTCTCTAACACGGTCATTTCGTCTTCATTCAGACCAAGCAAGATTGCAATCTGCTCACGTGTCAGCGACTTATCAACAAACTGCCCCACTGCTATCTCATCAGCATTCACCATGCTCCTAATCTCTCTCGATCTTCATCTTAATATTATTCAAAGAACTGGCAAAGATCTTCCTGCCTTGAACAAGAAATTGGGATTTGACAAGTTAAAACTGAAATGCTATAATTGTCAAGAGTTCGGGCATTTTGCTAAAGAATGTGACAAACCGAGAAAAGAGTATACTGGTCCTTGTGGTCAAAATCAAAATTCTTCTACATCACGAAGTAATGATGCTGAAAAGAAACCATCTACTCCTGGAACACAAGCATTATTAGCTGATGGAAATGATTGGTCACAAAGACTTCTGTGTAATGATACTCAAGCTAATTTGGCTATGTTCGGACTAACGAAAGACATTCAAGATGCAAATGGAAGTGAAGTGTCCTCTGACAATGATTCTGAATCTGATTCTGACGATTCATGTGACAAGCCTCCAACTGTGTTTGCTTGTATGGCTAAGATCAATGAGGTTAGTCATTCTATCTCCGCTACTTCATCTGTTAAAGTATCTTGTGTTGAATGTGAATCTAACAAACCTAAGTTAGAAGCATTGAAAAATCATAATGATAATCTAGTAGAGAAATTGCTTCTCTGAAGGATACTTATTGACAATCTCTTGAATCTCAAATGTGATCTCGAGAAAAGATTGAAGCATTGTCGATAAGTAACCACGATCTCAAGGCTGAGTTGTCTGTGAAAATGACAATTAATGACCAAAAGTTTCAAGAAATTTTGAAACATAGATCAAAGATAACCGAGCTTGAGAATGAGGTTCTTGAGTTGAAGAACAAATTGGGTAAATTTAGAAATTCTTCTTTTCTGTTGAAGGAAATTATTGAAGTGTCTGGAAACAAATGGATTCAAAGAAAGGCATCGGTTTTGTTGAAATTCCGCCACCTTTTCATAATGATTATAAAATTAATCCTTTTGCTAGAAAAGAAGAGGATTTGATTGAACAAGAATCTGTGATTTCTAAAAAATCTAAACCGGTTAAAACAGAAACTGTTAAAATCCAAATTGCTCCTCAAAAACCTCATGTTGAAAGCAACAAAGTCTTTGTTGAAAATGTTGACAAAGAGATTATTGAAGACGTGTTTGAACCTGAGGTAATGCACAAGAATAAGAACATCCCAAGTTCTAATCATATTCTTTGTGAGCCTCAAGAATTTGAGGAAGATGTGTATGGTTCATTCAAGTCTCAAGTGAAAAAGGAAGAAACTGTGAAAACCAAACCAGTGAAGGCAAAGAAGTCAGATAAACCAAAGAAATCTGATGAGGACTTGATACGTTTCATTAATCCTCCTAGTTCTAAGCCATCATGTGCTAGAGTTTTCAAGTTGAAAGGAATTGACACGATGTTTACTGAGAAAGACATTCCAATTAGTATCATTAAACCAGAACTGACTGATAGTGTGTTTCACAATGAAACTTCTAAGATTCAAGACCTTGAACGTCAGTATGCTCAAGCTAAAAAATCAATGACATCTGATCCGTTGACTAAAGCAAAACAAGTTTTAAAACAAGCTAAGAAAGTTCAATTTGTTTAATCAATTGGAATAGATACTTTGCAAAGTTTTTCTAATAGTTCTAATTTGGATATTTATCTAAAGAAGAAATCAATGTCATCTGATGAGTTAGCTAAAGTTTTACCAAAAATGTGAGTTATCAACCATCTGTGTCATATGCTACTGCTAGACCTCAAAGTGACCAGGTGGATATGCGAAGTTGCTTTCTTTGCGGTCAAAAGGGTCATGTTGTGAGGAATTATGGACAACAGAAATTTCAAAATCTTCATCCATTTGTGAAGGAACATTCAAAATCAGTTCCTTTGATAAAAGAGATTCTGAAACGTCCAGTATCGCATGATGATGATACTCACATAATGTTCTCTAACATGAATCCTCGGAAGGTTATTCATGTTAATGAGACACATGATCAAGTGAAACCAAAATTTGTTCCAACTGAGCCCATATGTAGGAACACGAATTCAAACATTGTTCAAGCTGCTTATCTGAGATGAAAGTCTAGAAAGCCTGCAACATATTCTCAGGTTGCTGAACAACAGTTGAAGTATGTTCAAGTTAATGATCAAAGAGAAAACCAAATGGTGCCCAATACTGAGGCCTGGGCTGCCTTTTTGAACTAATCATCTTTACTTTGTGTGTAGGGTTCATCCAAGACTGTGTCTGGTGAATACTGGATAATGGATAGTGGATGTTCTCGTTATATCACTGGGAATCTCGACCTATTAACCAACGTAAGAAATATTGAAGGGGGTTATGTAGCGTTTGCAGGGAATTCTGGGGGCATAATCACACAAGAGGGTGAAGTTTCAAATGGTCACATTATGTTTGAAAAAGTTAATTATTGTGACAAAGTGGACCATAACTTATTGAGTGTGTCGCATATTTGCGATAAATAGTACACCACGGTATTTACTGACAAAGAGTGTCTTATCTTGAAACCGGGTTATGTGATTCCCGAGGACATGGTTGTCATGCGATCACCACGACCAAATGATAATTATGTCTTAAATATGATTTCTAAAGTACTAACGTCTATCGAAACATGTTTTGTTTCCAAAGCAACCGAGAAGGACTCTATTCTATGGCATCTTAGAATGGGTCACATACATGTTCGAAAGATGAATTATTTAATGGCTAATGACTTAGTTGAGGGTGTCTCGTTGAAGAACTTTAAGTTATCTGATCACTGCGTTGCATGCAAGAAGGGAAAATAGAAGAAGAAGTCACATCCTTCTAAGTTATTAAATTCCATTGATACTCCTCTTGAACGACTTCATATGGATTTGTTTGGTCCTGTGAATCGTGCGAGTATTTCTGGGGATTGGTATTGTCTTGTTGTCACTGATGATTACTCAAGATACTCATGGGTGTTATTTATGAGTTTGAAAGATCAAACGCCTGTTTTGGTACAAAACCTTATCACTAAGATTGAATCACTATACAAACAAAAAGTGAGGAGAATTCGAAGTGATAATGGTACTGAATTCAAAAACACTGTATTGGATTTCTTTTGTATTCAAAAAGGAATTTACCGAGAATATAGTTCACCTTATGTACCTCAACAAAATGGTGTTGCTGAACGAAAGAATAGAACTTTGATTGAAGCTGCAAGAACTATGCTTGCTGATTCTAAGCTTCCCGTCCAATTTTGGAATGAAGCAGTGAATACAGCTTGTTATACGCTTAATCGGGTGTTAACTGTTAAACGACTTAAGAAGACGAGTTACAAGCTTTTAAACAATCGAAAGCCTAACTTAAAGTACCTAGAACCTTTTGGTTGTTCGTGTACAATGTTGAAGAAGGATGCGGGTAAATTTGAAGAAAAAGCTATCGAAGGGTATTTCTTAGGATAAGCATCTCCAAAGAAAAGGGTATTTAACTTCACGTCTGGTTGTGTTGAGGAATGGTACCATGTGGACTGTCAAAAGTACACAACTCCTCCTCAAGGGAAAGGTCCCGACTGGATGTTTGACTATGATAGTTTATTTAGTTCATTTAATCCATCGATTAAACACATAGACAATGATCTGGTTTGAGCATACTTTGAAGATCATTTGGCCATTCCAAGATTTTCAAGTTCTAATGATGTTTAAGTTCCACCTATTGCTCCAACTGAAGAACCTCAAGTTGCTTCTCCAGCTTCCTTTGATAATGTATCTACTTCTTCTGATGATGAGCAAGTTAATGAACTTGATAGTGATGTTTCATCTCCCGAGCTTGGTGAACATTACACTAACTTATTTGATAATGTTGTTCCTGAGAATCCCAATCTTCGGATTCATGGTTATCATCCACAGGAAAACATCATTGGAGAACTTGATGTGGGAGTACAAACACGTCATCAAGTTGCTTCGTCGAGTGAAAATAACGTATTATGTGCATTTGCTGATTTACATTCATCGGGAATTGTAAATCTTGCAAAATTCACTTGCTTTCTATCTCAAGTTGAGCCAACAACGGCTCGTAAGGCACATGAAGATCCTTCTTGGGTAGAAGCTATGCAAGAAGAATTATAGCAATTTGCACGTTTGGGTGTTCGGGATTTAATTGATAAACCTGCTAGAGTCAAGAAAGCTATTCCGACTAAGTGGGTATTTAAGTGTAAAATAGACGATCGAGGGGTGATTGTCAAAAACAAATCACCTTAGTGGTGTAAGGTTTTCATCAGCAACAGGGTATTGATTACACAGAAGTATATGCTCCAGTTGCAAGATTAGAGACGATTCGAATTCTTATAAGAATATCAAGGTCTATCAAATGGATGTTAAAAGTGCTTTTCTCAATGGTAAATTACACGAGGAAGTGTTTGTTCTACAGCCTCTTGGTTTTGAAGATCTTGATTATCCGGACCGACTTTACCGATTAAACAAGACCCTATATGGTCTACATCAAGCCCAGAGAGATTGGTATGGCACGCTCGCCGACCATCTGACTGATAACGGCTTCAAACTAGGGACTGTCGACTGCACTTTATTTCATAAAACTGTTGGTGACGATCTTCTCCTAGTTCAAATTTATGTCGACGACATTAATTTGGGGTCTACAAACGATACGTTGGGTAAGGAGTTCGAGAAGTCCATGCAAACGAAGTTCGAAATGAGCTCGATGAGAGAGATGAATTTCTTTTTAGGGTTGCAAGTTCACCATTCTGCAAACGGAATAATTATTCACCAGACCAAGTATGTGAACGATGTCTTGAGCCGATTCAAGATATTTGCCGGAAAAATCCCTTCTACTCCTCTTCTCGTGGATCACAATATATCACTGGATGAATTGGAGGATACCGTTGATCCTACCCTCTATCGTACCATGATCGGTTCTTTAATGTATCTAACGGCTTATCGCCCCAGAATTATGTTTGCTGTGTGTCTTTGTGCTAGGTTTCAAGCAAGTCCATGAGTGACTCACCTAGCTGCGGTTAAGCGAATACTTCAGTATCTGATGGGAAATCCAGACATCGGGTTGTGGTACCCCAAGGATGATAACTTTGAGCTTACTGTCTTCTCAGACTCGGACTATGGTGGTTGCAAGATCAAATTCAAATCAACCACTACAGGATGTCAATTTTTAGGAAACCGGCTTGTTTTCTGGCAGTGAAAGAAGCAGACAACGGTCTCCACTTCAACCGCCGAAGCTGAGTATGTTGCAGCCTCGAGTTGCTGTTCCCAGGTTTTGTGGATACAACAACATCTTCGCGACTACGGTTTAAAGTTTCTTACTACTCTATTTTGATTGATAATTCTGCTGCAATTTCTATCACAAAGAGTCCCGTACAACATTCAAAAACAAAACATATCGAAATCCGATATCATTTTATACGGGATTGCTTTGAGAAGAAATTAATTGACCTTGAGAAAGTACATACTGACTTTCAGAGAGTCGATCTGTTTACCAAAGCTTTTGACAAAACGCGTTTTCAATTTCTGCTTGGTTTAAATGGATTGAAGACCCTCGCTGATATCCTTAAACAAGGATGACTATCATTATTTTCTGTCAATTTTCTTTTAAAATTTATTTTGGTTTTAGGGGGTGAAAATCTAGAAAATACAAAAATATTGTGTTTTTCACTTGTATAGATAAAACCCAAAAACATTAAAACGTTAAAAATTCTTAAAATCCAAAAATATTTGAAAATTTATAAAAGTCAAACATATTGTGTTTTCTTATCTTAATGTTTTTCTTTTAAATATTTTGAAAAACCAAAAACATTTTAAAATTTTAAAATCCAAAAAGATTGTGATTTAAGTTTGTACATAAAATCCGAAAATTAAAAAAAAAATCCAAAAATATTGTGTTTTTAAGGTATGTATAGAGAAAACCAAAAAGATTTTTGCATGCGTTCGCTGAAAATTATGCTTGCATGTTTTGGTCCTATTATTCACTTGTGAATTGATGGGTTAGCCATTTATTTATAGACTTAAGTTAACTGGGGAGATTAAATTTATCTTTATTTTGTATTATGCTCCTCAAAATTTTGAGTTTTTGAAGCAAAAAGAGAAAATGATAGTACATTGATTATCTTGACTCCAATTCCAGCAAGAAGTAAGTTTAAAAAACTGTGTGCTTAATTGCGTTGGTGCATTGGTAGGTCTTAAAAACAAACTAGTAGACTAAAGTATGTGATATAAACATAAAGAAACGCCAAATTGAAAGGGGTGTTAGTCTCTATAGAAAATGTATCGGTGAGGATGGCAGAAATGTAATAACCTTTCATACTCAAGCCTTATACTTGTTTGATCAACCAAAAATAAAATAAAGCAAATAACAAGCTTTGAGATTCTGGACATTGTGAGTCTTTATGCGGCTTAATCATCTGGGTATTCATATGCATGAATATTTCTTTAGCTTTTAGAGCAAACCCAAAGTCATTAAAATTGATCACTGTTGTACTTCCTACAAATTTCCAAATTACTTACTTGATCAAAATCCGCTGTTAGTCATACATTGTTCCTCCCTTGCGCGCGTCTTAATACCATTAAGAAACGGACCCCAGGGGATACAATGTATGTAAGCCGACAGATGGACTTGTGCATATTCACTCATAGTACAGAAAATCAATGCATTGCTCATAAACTTCTACAAAAACAAATTTTGATTAACAATATAATGATTTAAGTCAAATTGGGGTGATATGGCAAAAATCAAATTAAGCTTGAACCGAGATTAGAAGCTGATAGTTTCTGATATTCTGTGCTCTAATTGAACCAATTAATCATATCACAAAAACATTGAAAGTTTGTTATTAGATTTAAGTGGACAACAATACCAATGACCGACTTACCGCCAGTCATAATATCGCTGAAATATAAAACTGTGATGGAAGGACAACTTGATCAATATGATTCTCTGCTCAAACTCCACAAAAATACCAAAAATATGTACTGATTTTGAAAATCATATAAAATACAAAAAGATTTTATATTTCTTGTTTCGGATTCTTTTCATGTAAATACATTCTTTATATATTTCAAAATACCAAAAATATTTTTTATTTCATTTTTACATATTATTTAATTATTTTTATTTATCGGTTTCAAAAAGTGAAACGGTTTTTAAGGTATTCAATTATCAAGAGAAAAGTTCTCGGTGATTATTTTAAAATTAATTTAAATTTATTAATTCTTTAATTTATTTAATATATTTATTTTATTTAAAGTTAAAATTAAATAAAATTAAATAAAATTTAATTCGTTAATTATGGATAACGAATTAGGGTATTTTTGTAACGAACTAGAATTTAGTTCGTTCACCTAATTCGCCTCCGCACTCTGTAACGACTCACATCTAGTTCGTTATACATATTTAACGAATCAAGACACAAATCAAGTCTCATTCGCTACTTTGAGCGTTCAATTTGACTAACGAATTAGATGATTCACTATTTAAAATTTCAAACGAATAAGATCTGATTCATTGTCTCGAGACTCGTGTTTTTCAGTGTATATAGGACAGCGTGAAACGAACCGTCCTACACTATTTCATCATCTTCCTCATACCTAAAGTTACTCTGTTCAAATTTTTCCAAAATTTTCGACCTTTGAAATTCTGACATTTGAGTATATCATTGTGTTCGTAAGGTATATATGATCACTTCTTTGTGATTTTCGTCAAAAATAATACAGTTTTGATAGGGTATTTATAAAATTTTGAGATCAAGGTTTTAAGGTTTTTGAAACCTTGTTTACTTGGATTAATACTCTGTTAATACATTTAACTTTGATCGGAATCGAGTTCGACACCCTTGGTGATCTTTAATCACTGTTTGATTATTGAATGCCGAGTTCTTTATTTGATTGTTGTTACGGATGTTTAGGCTGTGTTCACATCCTTAATGACTTAACTTATTTCTTGGTTTAACACATTAAATCGATAACATTTGAGTCGTATTGTGTTTCCGAGATCTCTATGATCGTTGATTTGGTTATTCATCGACAATAATGGGGTAATCGATACTGAATTCGTTTTGTTGACTGTCAATGTTCTTGGTTAATTTTGACCTTGACCAGCGGAGTCAAAGATTAAGTCAAACCTTGACCATTCGTTAATATTAGCGAATTGGAACAACTCATTAGTGTTCAATTCGTTAAGAATTTCACACGAACCAGAATAGCGAATAAGTTATATAACGAATCAACGTTGGATTCGTTAACTTTCACCGAATTAGTGGTTATCATATAACGAATTAGTTTCTAATTCATCATTTTAATTTATTAATTCGCTAATTCTGCTTCGTCAACTATTTACTTGATAACGAATCAGTTGTTTCAAGAACGAATCAGACTGTTTTGATAACGATTGACATTTCAAAAAAATTTATTTAATTAATTTAACTAAATATTTTAAATTAATAAAATATTCAAAAGGTCTAAACGGGTCGATACATAGATTACACACGACATCTAAACATTAAATACACAGCCCATTGATAGACTTATATACGTGATTAAAGTATATCAACTTTCACATTACTTATATTCGTCTTTATTATTTATTTAGGATTATGGCTGATAACATGGAAAAGATCCACCTGTTGTTCAACAAGAACAGGAACAACACCAAGAACAAGAAGAGGTGATCCTGCTACCATTTGACAAGAAACACAACATTTGTGCTTATGTTGATTCTGATGTTGCTGATGAAGCACTATTTGGAAATATCCTGGCATTCTTACGACGTTCGGTGATACATTTTGCTATTACTACTCGACTTAAAGTCTATCTGAGCATTATTAGACAATTCTGGAATACGGCCGAGTACGTTGAAGTAGAAAATCATATTCGAGCCACAAACAATGGAACTCCTATAATAGTGAATATTGAAGTGATTAGACGTGTGCTTCGTTTTGGAGACAATGATGATAATCCTTGTGAGTTCGACAAGACATTGATCAAGGGTTTGTTCAGTCGTGTATTTTATGTTGGTAACATCGGTGATTCACAATATAACAAAAATGGTTTGTGCCCACCATACAAGTATCTCCTACACGTTTTGATTCATTGTTTGGGTGGTCGTCGAGGTGGATTTGATGAATGCCGAATCATGCTGCAATCGGCTTTTGTAGCACTTGTTCTCAACAAACTATTCAACTTCTTAGATCTGACCTTCTATCATCTAAAGGAACAACTCCTTCAAATGACTCAAAAGAAGAAGTTTCTGATGTATCCACGTTTTCTAAGCTGATTATTCAAGATCTGATTCCTAATTTGGTCATCATTCAAACTCTGGTAAATGATTAGTTGAAGTTAGAACACATGAAGGCTGACACTGTACGACGAATGGCAATATACATGCAAGAAAAACCAAGGACCAAACGCCTGATTGGTCACATTATTAATCCTAATTATGTATGTCCTCCCGAGGATCGTTGGATCCATGATGACTCGGATTCTGAGCGTGAGAGAGGAGAAGGTGGAAACATTGATGGTGGTGATGGTGGTAATGGAGGAGATGGATATGGTGGAAATGGTGGTAATGGTGATGCAGCTCTCCGAGAACAACAAGCTGCTGTAGATGCTGCGTTAGCTGCTACTATTGCAGCTCAACGAGAACGAAAACGTAAGGGTAAAGCACCAGCTTCTAAGAGCTCAGCAAAGAGACATGTATCAGCTGGAGCTGGAGTTTCTTTTGGTGTTCAACCGTCTCGTCCTGCAACTCCTCAACGCCCGGCAGTGCCACTTACTACTAGCACTCCGGAGATGACTTTGACGACGACGATGGTTCCTCATGACAGGCTTGGTATGATTCCACAATCGGCCTTAACTGAAATGCCATCGCCTTCTGCTACACTTTCTACTGTTCCTCCTACATCGTCCATGGGGCCTCCTCCACCTAGTGATGTCTCATTTAGGAGAATTACAAGGCCTCAGGGACCAATCCAACATGTTCATCCATCTTTGTATGTTATGCCACCGAACCGTTAGACAGACATGCTTTTGAATCTTCTTCATTTGTATGAAAATCAAATGTCTGCTGACTGTGTGAATCAAGAGCGCCTTATGGAGAATCAGAAGAAGCTGGTCAGTTATGTTTCTTTCTGTCAAAAGGAAACAAGAGCCCTTCGTGAGATTGTTGAGTCTCAAGGGGTGAAACTTAAAGAACAAGAGGAATTGATACTGTAGCTTACATGCAAAGATGACGCGCTGAAAAAGCTTAAGAATGACGACGATGAGGATCCTGATGAGTCTGATGCTGGAGGTGATCCTAAACAAACTCAAGACCCAGCTTCTGGTGCGGGTACGAGTTCTGTTGATGATTCGGGCAAACAAATCATTGTTTATCATAACTATTCGGCTGCCAAACCGATTGAGATGATTGAGGCTGATACGGTTATATTTATGGATGGTAAGGGGGTGATTAGGAGCATGGTGAATGCTGATGAGATAGCAGTGGGGCAGTTTTTTGATAAGTCGCTGACACGAGAGCAGATTGCAATCTTCTTGGTCCGAATGAAGACGAAATCAATGATGATGAGATCTTAAATGATCCTACTGTGGAGATGAGAACGGATTTTTTTTATGAGAACGAGGAGGTTGAAGTGGAAGATGTGACTGCTGAGGATTACCCTAATCTGTTTCAACACACCAATGTTGATCAGGGTGCTCCAGTGTTTAATGAAGAATCGGTGAAAGAAGCAGAAGACCATCTCGAGAAGACGTCCAAAGGAAAGAAGGTCGTTGATACAAGATTTGACTCTCTTGAGAACCCAACCGATGATGACATTCTTAGATGGTTTAGACACAAGAAAGTCGGTAAGATCATCGAGGCTTACAGATATGTTGATCAAGAACATAAAGAAGAAGCTGTTGCACGGGCCAAAGCCAACCAGAAGACTACATTCAAGGCCGTGTCAAAAGTACAAGGTAATATCATTTCTTGGCTTTTTGATCCTGATCTTAAAGTATGTATTGTCAAATGGGAGAAAGGCGTCCAGTACTACGAAAGGATGTCTGATGTTATTTCATTACCGAGATGGGACGTACGTACTCTGGCGTATCGTCCATTTATTAATAGAGGTGGGAATAAACATGCAAGTTGGTTTCACCAACATCTGCTGTTTGAAGTAGACCACGGGTTCAAATTTTTTAAACCACAGATTCCCATCCGTAAGCGTCTCAATGAAATTGACCCAAGGACTGGTTGGAAGAAGTTGGTTCTTAAAGTAAAGTCGTAGAAGACGATGAAACATGTGCCGGTGGAGCCAATGAATCAACACATTTATTTATCTTTCAACCGTTAGTATTATGACAATCGTACTGGCGAGGCCGTCATTGTCTAGGGAAAGGGGTTGAAGACCGAGCTGATCAAGATCATTGACCCGATGTGGTCGGTGAATTTAACCGAGACCGACAATGATGTGCTACACAAGAACAAAATTTTGATTGAGCGCAATGAAGACTATGACCTGGCTATGCAGTTCCAACGCGTTGTGCGTGTATGTTATGAGAACGGAATTCATAGTTGGAGAGACTGGCAGTCCAAGCGCATCAAGTAATTTAAAGACAAAGAGCTCAAAACGAGGGGTGTCTGTTAGTGCACGGTTTTGTGTCTCGAGTCTTTGTATTTATTATTAATGTATTTATCGTTTTGGTTAATGTAATAAACTATTAAGTTATATTTTAGTTCGTTAAATGTAATGTCTAGTTCTCTAAGGATGTTTAGCGAACTAAGACTTAAGTTAGTTTCCTCCTGATTCGTTAAGGATGTTTAACGTATCAGGAGATGATTCATTAAGGTTATTTATCTTTTTATGTATGTAATGAAGTATCGTCTAGTTCGCTATGGAATGTTAGCGAATTAGACCTATCTTCTATATATAGTGAACTATGTTCACAAGTTAATTTAAATTTTGAGAGTTAATTAACGAAACCCTGTATGACTGGCTCGTATATGACTGGGTAATTACTTTTCTGCCTATTCTTCGGAGAGATGTATATGGAGACATACACATTTCTTTAAAATGACTCTCCACAGTAAATATAGCAAATTTAGTTTATACCACTTCAACTTTTACGCATCATGGAAAGCTACCATACAGATCAATGACTGTTCTAAAGCCTTTTAAGCTTAGTAATTTCACTCGTTAGGCATACAAAAACAATTTATCAATCATTTTCTAAAGGTTGGATCATTTTTCATTTGAAAATAATTTTAAGCTTCAGAAAGCTGTTAACTGAATAATCATATCATTTCCTCGAAGACAGTTTAAAACTCAGTCACCCAAGTTACTCTTAGTTTTCAGGTAAATGGCTATCCCGCATGTCCACAAGTGGTTAACATTACCAAACACATATGATAATACAAGTCCCTCCAACTTAGAGTTACCGACATAATTTTAAGTGAAAGAATTCAAAAAAAACACATCACAATCGCCCCGGATGCTTTCAGTCTTTAGGTAAATGGCTATCCTATGAATCTACAAGTAGATGACCGGGCCAAACATATACAAGTATATGTCCTTCAAACTTGAGCAATCGACATAGTTTTAAGCGATTATGAATAATAACAGAAAAATAACGACACACACTCTTTTTGACTTTTGATTTTTATGAAATAAGAAAAACGCACACACTATTTTTGACTTTTTGATTTTTCTCCCCCTAAATATGTGCAAATTTAGAAAATATGTACAAAGACTCAATCCTCGAAACGAAGCAACTTAAGAAAACCCACAAGCACATTAAATTTGGCTGTTCCGATCGGTTTTGTAAATAAGTCTGCCACAGTATTATCAGTGTGAACTTGCTCAAGATGAATCAATTTTCGGTCGTAATAGTCGTGAATAAAATATATTTTAATGTCAATGTGCTTAGTTTTTGAGTGTTGAACTGGATTGTAAGTCCCGAATCTGGATCACTACAAGATGATATCAACCAAACACGATGTTAGTGCAGAATCCTAACAACGTGGTGATTCAAGAACAAGATAAATGAAAGAACAAGATGAACACGATGTAATATGGTTTCAATGCATACGATTCTATTATTAATAAATCGTCTAATACGTACACCGATTCACACAGAATCTTTTGTGTTGGGTCAAGGTTTTGTGGTTTGTGCTTAATATTGTAATTTTGGGCTTTGGGTTTGGGTTGTATGTAAGCCGAGAACACTTATGTGTTCTCGGTGGGTTTTGGTGGTTGGGCCGGACACATAATTGATTGTTATCCCTATATATAGAGATGTGATGTATAGGGTTAAAGGTTGTTCATTCCTAATCATATGTTCAAGTATTGTAATTGCTTAAGCACCCGACGTATTCAATAATATATGTGTGTTTTGAAGCAATTACGTGTTACCTTTACTATTCTTATTCGTGTTCTTGAATACCGAGTGTTGGTATTCCGCACCAATACTCGTTTAGTTGATATCATATTGTAGTGATCCAGATTCGGGACTTACAATTGGTATCAGAGCCTTTCACGAATTCAGGCTCGTTATTGTGATATCAACGATTCAAGGATCTTATTAACAAGGATTGGCATCTCCGGCGAATAGTTGATCGGAAGAGAAGGCTGAGCTGTCTTTTGGTAAAGATTGGCTTTGACTTGGAAATATATCAACATTCCCTAATTTACAAAAGTTTGTTACAACAAAACTGGAAAGATTGGAATATTCGGCCAAGATCAGTTCTAATCTAACCTCGGTTCTCGGCCTCACTTAGTTTTCGGCTAAAACTTGCCCAAAATCCGAGATTTCGGTTTTTTTGGTCAGTACTTGTGTTCTCAGTCAATAGAATTGGTCAACAAACCTAGTTCTCGGTCAATAGCTTGTCAATATATTGAGTTCTCGGCTAAGAAGAGTTTTCGGTCAAAGAATTGGTCAACGTCTGTGTTTTCGGCTAATCTTGGTCAACCAATTGGGTTCTCGGTCAAACTTGGTCAATACCTTAGATCTCGGCCTACGTGTTTAAGTGTACTCAGCCCAATCTGTTGGTTTGGGCTTGTTTTATTGGACTTATAAATTATTGGACTTAACATTTAATTGGATCTAAATTAATCTGTAATCTAACTGCAATGGCCCAGTTAACAAATGGCAGCAGCTCCATCAACTCTTCTCTTCACCAAGAGCTTGATTCCATCATGGGCACCGCTACTCATATACCCCGCTTATTATCCCATGAGGGGTTCAGTGAGTGGAAGTTCCGTTTCGAACACTATGCCAAAATTAAATATGCGAAAATTTGGAGAAGCATTGTGAGGGGACCTTAAATGATCACGTATCAAAGAGAAAACTCAGACGAGGTTCTTGTAAAGCCGATTGCTGACTATGATGATGATGATTTTGCTAAGGTTGAAGAAGATGAGAAAGCTCTCTCAACTCTAACCATGGCACTCTCACCGGGGATTGCCCTTCAGTTTAGAGAACTCCGAACAGCTAAGGAATTGTGGGCCGCACTAATAGAGGTTTATGAAGGAAATGAGGATATGAAAAGAAGTCGCCAGGATCTGTTGAGACAAAAGTTTAACATGTTTAATCATGTTCTGGGAGAGACACTGGAGTCTCAACTTAAAGATTTATATCTCTTGTGACTGAAATGAGAACTGCTGGAATCTTTCTACAAACCTCAAAAATTAACAACAAGTTGGTGAATTCTCTGCCTAAGAATTGGGACCTGAATGTTGCTGTTATCAAAAAGACTAAAGACCTCAATAGAATGAGCATAACTGATATGATTGCTACTATTAAAGCCTGTGATATGGATGAAAAACAGCGGGCAATAAATCATGCTAGTTCTTATAGTGCTGTTGGATATAACGTTGCTTCTAATAGTGCTCTCATGTCTCATGATAGCTTCTCATTGTTAAGCCCACTCAACAACCACCACAGGGAAACTTTCAGATGTTTTCATTTACCCTTGGTCAATCATCATCATCCAATTCACCTAACTCAGCTCCAGTATTTTTCACCAAGTCTGGTCAGTCTACAAATGATTCTGGTAAGACCACCCCAAGTCAGAACTTCAGCCAGATCCCCACTATACCAAAAGACACTCAAGAGAATATCGCATTAATGGCGGGATTTATGAATTGTTACCATGCCTTTCTGGCCGGAGATTTGGTTCAAACCATGGCTGCTACTGAACTAAATCATATACATCCTGATGATGTTGAAGAAATGGACATCTCGTGGAAAATTGCCATGGTGGTTTTCCGTGCTAAGAAGTTTACCAAAAGGACGGGTAGAAATAATTGGAACATGCCAAATAATCAAAAGGTGGGTTTTAACAAAGAGACTCTTAGGTGTTACAACTGTCACGAACCTGGTCATTTTGCTCGTGAATGCACTAATCCGGCTAAGGATGGGAATACGGAAAGGGCTTTGGTTCCGGTTGAAAATACTTGATGTGAGGTTGAGGTAGTTCGGGTAATGGTGAAAGGGGTATGGTTGCTTAAACGTTCTCTTGGGAAGGTCAGATGGCTGCGCTGAACATTGGAAATCAGACTGCGAATTTCGCAACTGTTGAAGACTCGGAAGAAGAAAACATTGCTGAGGAGAAGGTCAAGGAGCTCCAGTTTGCATACATGGCATTCACTTCTCCAGATTCATCTGAGGTACGTTTTCAACCATGTTCTTTAAATTGTGGTGAGAAAATAGAAATGTATAAACTTCATAATGAAAGTCTAAGTAGAGATATGGAAAGAATAAAATCAGAGAGTTTCAAACTTAAGAAAAATGAAAAGGGATTTTTAGACAAAATTGAATCTCTTAACAAGGACATTAAGAAACTTAAGTCTGATTTTAGCATAAAGAGCTGTCACCATCGTGATGCCAAACAAGAAATTGTTGAGTTAACTGCTAAATGGAAGCTTCCAAGTTAGAAATCTTAAATCTAACTAGTAAGTTTGAAAGGGCTATTAATTTTAAAAAATTCGAAGGTTCCAGTAAAGTAGTCAACTCAATGATTGAAAACCAACTATGGTGGAAAGAAAATGAAGGGGAGGGGATAGGATTCAGTCAAGTTCCCCCACCATACAATCACAATTATGTCTCTACTCCTGTCACCAAAGAACAGGAAGAAAAGATAACGGATATGAAGTATGGTAAACAGGACAAAGGTGATGAAACCAGCTCTGCTGATGCTGGTTCGTCTACTTTAAATGTGAACGATTCTAATGTATCTACTTCATGTGCAGAAAGAATAATTGTGAAGGAATGGACTGATGAGGATGACGACCCGTGTTTTGATTTTGATAATAATGATGTTTCTGATATTTCTTTAGAACTTCCTGTTTTGAATTCTGTTATTCCGACTGTTTGTGTGGGCTCTGTTTTAAAGAGCAAGGATTCTTGTGTGGTTGATTCGGTTGAGATGTTAAACTCTAATAATGTGGTTCCTAATAAACACAAAACTTCAAAAATTTCAAAAACATCAGAAAAATATTTTGCACCAATGTTTGTTAATGAGGGATGCTCTAATGACAAACATGGTGATAAGTTTCAAAGGGGGAATATGAATTCTCGCAAATCTAAGCAGACTGGTCCACACAACCAGTCCAGACAAGGAGCTGCCCAAAATGAGTTTTTCATAAAACGTCAAACATGTTTTAACTGTGGCACTCCTGGTTATATTTCCAGAAATTGTCCACATCGTCCGTACATTCCCTACTACGGATTTTATAAAAGGAATATGCCTTATATGCCTCGTAATGCGTACAGAAAAGGATTCATGAATTATCCAGCTAGTTCCTTTGACGATGATTGGAATCGAAACAAATCTGGCAGGTTTAGTCCTCATCAGACCAAACCTAACAGGTCCAAAAGAATGGTAAGAAAAGATGTTTCAAATTCAAATTCTAGTATAAACACTAAGACTAAGTTCAATCAGGAGAAAAGGGCGGATTCGTCTCCTCCCACGACCAAATCACCGGAGGTTACGACAACCATTCGTACATATAATTCCAAGTCACACAGACATAGATGGTTGCCTAAATCTTCTGCAAAAGACTCAACAAAATCTATTTTTGATGATCAAAAGGATATGTCATGGAAATCCGTAACAACTGTAGATGAGTCAGGGTCACCCAGTGTAAGTATGGACTGGGTATCAAAAACTAACTAATCACGTGCTTTGTGCAGGGACAGCTATGGAGGAATATCATCAGACCTTGGTATGTTAATAGTGGCTGTTCCAGGCACATGACAGGAGACATTACCCAGCTACACGACATTCAAACATTTAACGGTGGGTACGTGTCTTTTTCAGGAGGTGAAAATGGAAAGATCACTCAGAAGGGTACTGTAAGTAACTGTGTTTTAAAGTTTGAAAACGTTAATTTTGTTCCAGAATTGAAGCATAGTCTTTTGAGCGTGTCACAAATTTGTGACAAAGATTTTTCAACTCATTTTACTAAAAAGAGTGCTTAATTCTGAAACATGGTATAATCATACCTGAAGATTGGATTCTTGTTCGATCACAACGTAAAGATAATGCTTATGCGATCGACATGAACAAAAATGTTCCTTACGAAATAACATGCTTGTTTTCAAAAGTGTCGGAACATAATGTGATGCTTTGGCATCGTCAGCTTGGTCATGCTAATACTAAAAACTTGAATCATCTTGCTAAAAACAATTTAGTGCGTGGTTTACCAATCAAAGATTTTGTGACCGTTGAAAAATGTGTGGCTTGCGCTTTGGGCAAACATCATCGAAAATCTCACAAGCCAAAATTGATTAACACCATTTCATCTGTTTTTCAACTACTTCATATGGACCTTTTCGGGCCAGTTCATGTTCTGAGTTTGCCTCGTAGCTCTTCTTGTCTTGTTATTACTGATGACTACTCACGTTTTACATGGGTATTTTTCTTGTCAAATAAGAGTGAAACTGTAGATCTCATCAAGAAGTTCATTGTGCTCATGAAAAATCAACTGAATCTGAAGCTGAAGGGAATTCGTTGTGACAACGGAACAGAATTCAAGAATGCGACTTTGAATCATTTCTGCTCAGAAAAGGGGGTGCTTCGTCAGTACAGCGCCCCACGTACTCCTCAACAAAATGGTGTGGCTGAAAGAAGAAACCGAACCCTTATCGAAGCTGCAAGAACAATGTTGTGTGACTCCAAATTGCCACTGTTCTTTTGGGCAGAAGCTGTTAACACGGCATGTTATGTTCAGAATCGGATAATAATCAACAAATCGAAAATGAAGACGCCATATGAGATTGTTTACGGTCATCAACCCACGGTTGCACATTTCATAGCGTTTGGTTGTCCATGTACTTTACTAAATTTCGAAACCACACCAAAGTTTGGGGCTGCAGCCGATGAGTGTTATTTTGTTGGGTATGCGGGAAATACAGCTTACAGGGTTTACAACAAGTCCACCAAACAGATTATAAAGTCTTATGAAGTTCGTTGGTTGGAAGAAAATGAGACTGATGCTCGTGTTGGTCCCGACTGGTTATTCGATTACAATGAATTTTTCAAACCATTCAATGTGTTTCTAGTCATCAACTCCGAACTTCCATCTAATTCCACGGTGGAAATTGCAACGGAAATTCCACAGACTGTGTCTCATATTTCTCCACTGATTGATGATGATACTATAGAATCGAATGTGGTTTCAACCACTACTGATAGTCAGTCCAACAAAACTTCAGCACCTGAATGCTCGCCAAACCCGAGTGAAAGTGCAACTAATATTTCCCGATGACATTCCAAATGAATATGTCGCCGGCACCTCATACTTTCACAGCACGGCAACATCTGGATGGAAAAACCCTCTTGTTGATGAGATCGAGAACCTGTCAAATTCGCAACCCAATGGTGATGTATCTGAACAGTTAATTCCATCAAGAATTCAGAAAGATCATCCGATTGAAAATGTCATAGGTCCAGTTGAAGAGGGAGTGTCCACCAAAAGCCAAACCGGACACATAAATAGTTGTATGTTCTCGTGCTTCATCTCTCAAATTGAACATCTCTCAAATTTAACCTAAAATTGTAGAAATGGCTCTTCAAGAACCAAGTTGGGTCGATGCGATGCATGAAGAGTTGAATCAGTTTGATAAGTTGAAGGTCTGGAGATTGGTTAAACTGCCAGAAGGAAAGAAAGCTCTTGACACTAGATGGGTTTTCAGAAACAAGAAAGATGACACATGGGTTATTGTACGTAATAAGGCTAGATTGGTAGTTCGAGGTTTTCGTCAGGTTGAGGGATTAGATTACACTGAAGTCTATGCCCCAGTAGCTAGACTTGAAGCCATTAGAATCTTTCTGGCATATGCTTCATTCATGGGGTTCACTGTGTATCAGATGGATGTCAAGACTGCGTTTCTGTATGGAGAAGTTAAAGAAGAAATTTATGTTGATCAGCCACCTGGTCTTGTTAATTCAAAGAAACCAGATCACGTCTACAGAATAGACAAGGCCTTGTACGGGTTACATCAGGCTCCTCGAGCGTGGTATGCTACACTGACCAAGCACCTTCTTGATCATGGGTACAAGCGGGGAACCATCGATCAAACTCTGTTCCAGAAAACAGTCGAAAAATATTTGATTCTCGTACAGATTTACGTTGATGACATCACCTTTGGGTCCACCAGCACTGAGTTATGTACAGAATTTGAGGGTGTAATGAAGAAGAGATTTGAAATGAGTTAGTTGGGTGAGGTGACTACATTTCTGGGGTTACAAGTTCGTCAGAGTTCAGAAGGGATTTTACTTCATCAAGGGAAATATGTTGAGGATATGCTAATAAAGTTCGAGTTTCAAGATTCAAAGAGTGCCAATACTCCCATGGCGGAAAGAGCACTGTTATCATCTGATCCTGATGGGAGTCCCGTAGATCAAACATACTACAGATCGATGATCAGATCTCTGATGTATTTGACGGCATGTCGTCCTGACATTTTGTTTGCAGTCTGCCAGTGTGCTCGTTTCCAGGCTAATCATAAACTCTCTCATTTAACTGCTGTTAAACGTATTTTTAGATATCTGTAGGGAAAACCGAAGTTAGGTCTTTGGTATCCCAAGCAGTCAGAATTTGATCTTTATGCTTTTGCTGACAGCAATTATGGTGGAGATGACATTGACAGAAAATCCACGTCAGCCGGTTTCCAGTTTCTCGGAGACCGCCTCATCTGATGGCAGTGTAAGAAACAACAAACAGTGTCCACCTCAACCGCCGAAGTAGAGTATGTTGTCGCATCCGCTTGCTGCTCTCAGGTTATATGGATGCAAAATCAGTTGCTGGATTACGGTTTGGAATTTATTGATACTCCTATTTTCTGTGATAATGATGCGGCCATTGCTATTGTGAAAAACCCTGTCCAACATCTAAAACCAAGCACATCGATATCAAAATTCATTTTATTCGTGGCCGTTTCAATCGGAAATTGATTCATCTTGAACAAGTCCACACCGATAACAACGTGGCGGACTTATTTACAAAACCGGTTGGAACAACAAAATTTAATGTGCTTGTGAGTTTTCTTAAAATGCTTCATTTTGAGGATTGAGTCTTTTCGGGGATAAATTTGTGGCGTTTAGTTTTTTTTTCTACAAATTTAGGGGGAGAAAATCAAAAAGACAAAAATATTGTGCGTGCGTTAAAAATCAAAAAGACAAAAATAGTGTGCGTGTGTTAAAAATCAAAAGACAAAAATAGTGTGCGTGTGTTGTTTTTATTAAAAAATATTTTAATATAATTCATTTTCGCTTAAAATTATGTCGGTTGCTCAAGTCTGAAGGACATATAGTTTCACGGGATAGCCATTTACCCAACGACTGAAAGCACCCGGGGCGATTATGATGTGTTTTTGTGTTTTGTGCTCTTTCACTTAAAATTATGTCGGCAACTTTGAGCTGGAAGTACATGCACATATATGCATGGTTGGTCCGGTTAACCACTTGTGGTCATACAGGACAGCCATTTACCTAAAAGCTTGATAGTGACCGGGGTGACTGAATACTCAACACGCTTGTTTCTTTTGTAACTCCTTGGGAAATGATATTACTATTCAGTTAACAGCTTTTTAGAAGCATCAAAATATTTTCAAATGAAAATTGATCCAACCTTTGGAAAATGATAGATAAATTGTTTTTGTGTGCCTAACGGGTGAAGTTATTAAGCTTAAAAGGCTCTAGAACAGTCACTGATATTGTATGGTAGCTTTCTATGATGCGTAAAAGTTGAAGTGATATAAACTAAAATTGCTGAACTTAATGTGGAGAATCATTTTGAAGACAGGTGCATGTTTCCAGGTACATCTCTCTGAATGATAGGCAGAAAAGCAATTACCCAGTGATACACGAGCCCGTCAGTGTCTTGATCACCAAAAATATTGTGCTATTATGTTTATTGATTTAAAAAAAATCAGCAAAAGAGTTATTTATGAGTTACTCATCTATTATTAAATTAATTTTAATAAAGGCTTAAAGGGACAAACTAGAACTACAGAGATGGGGGCACACAAGTAAGTCCTGTCATGTCTCGAATGAAAGGTTTGTCAGTTTACTGGCACTAAATCCAACGTTCAACCTTAAAGCCTAAAATTTTGCGTTTATAAAAACTTTTGATCAAGCACTAGGGGGTTGGAGTCAAATTGGGGTGATCTGGGGAAAGCCAAATACGCTTTGAGAAGATATGGGAGGAACCACAAGTCCATAAGTGATGTCCATCTAAGCTGTATGCCGAACTGAACCCTAATCATATCACTGATGCAATGAAAATCATGCTAAGTATGTTATACCTGCTATCAACCTGTCTCTTATGTCATAATAACGCTGAACATGAATCCTTGTGACGGCCTCTTAAATGATATGATTCCATGTTCGGATCTTTTCATAAAAAGGGCGGCAGTTTTACTAAGAAGTAAGAACTGAAATTTGATCCCGACTTTAAATTCGAAAGGGAGTTGTTTTTTTGTGGATAAATAATTATTTTTATTTTATTTTGATCTTATTTCTTTTATTTTGTTTTTCCTTGTCTAGTTCTATTATTTTACCTCGAAATTACTCTCCTCGAAATGATCGTGTAAATTATGTTTTCTTACACTGGGCTTTGAAAGATTTGGATCTTTTCTAATGGGTCATGAACTAAGTTGGGCTGTTTTTAGTTTTCGGCTTTTTTTTTATGCCCAGTAAAGGGTTTTCGGCCCGCCTGATCCGAGTATATGTACTCCTAAAAGATTTCCTTTTTTCTTATTACTCTCAAACCTTCTAATTTTCTCAGACAAGATCATATCACTTAACCATCTTTTGCCGATATCAAAATCTTCCTCACTAATCATAATTTAAAGTGTTCGTTGTTGACTAGCAGGTATTGGGCAAGATCAAATGAGTCTTATATGCTACTGAGGACTATCTTAGTTCTACCATGAACCGATTTGATGGGTGACTTTAATTCGAAATTGGATTTATGAGTTATTAGGACTTTGATGGGAATATTGGTTTTGTTTTAGGGTTTTCGGCTGATGTTGTTAAACAAGATGTTGCAGGTTTAATGGTGGTTTGTGTGGGATCTCGGTGATTGAAGATGAATGGTCGTTTCCCAATGCGAAAACCCAAGAGTTCTCTGTCCCCAGCAGTCAAGGAAGTTCTCGGTTGACTTTGGTTGACTGAGAACCCTTTATCCAATAGAGAACACCTGTTCTCAGTTAAAAGTTGACCGAAAACCTCTGTGCTCGGCCAACTTCCATTGGTCGATTACTGATCGAAAACCATGTGGTGACAGAGAACTCGCCTGATTGACCAAGATCTCTCCATTTGGGCCTAACTCTCACTGTTAGAGCCCAAACCTATTCACAGTGGTGTAAATCTGGGCCAATTTAATGTTTTTTTGGGCTGTCACATGAGTTTTATTTGGGCTTGTATTTACATTTCAATTTCTCTTCTAATTATGAGGGTCGTTAAACACTGTTAAGCCAATCTATTTGATATCTAACTTGATACGTTTGGTGCAGATATGGCTGATCAAAACTCGTTAAAGTTTGTGGAAACTCATAACATAGCTGGCCACTTGTATGATCCACCAATGGCTCACAAGGAATTCAATTCGATGATATTTGGTCTCAATACCTGCAGGATATCTCATGCTCTTCGGGAGAACCCTGTCATTTGCAAGAAGATGGTTACTGATTTCTGGAACAATGCAAAGATCAATTCACAAGGAGCAAATGGAGTTATTTCAATCGACTCCACAATTCAGATGAAGCCGGTTGTTGTTACTGAAGCCATCATCAGAGAGGTGCTTTTGTTTGGGGATCAACCTAACTACCCAACAGAGTACTCTACTGCTGAGGTTACTGAAGTTCTTAACAAAAGGGGTTATGAAGGCACCTATCCCCCTGCAATCAAGAAATTATTTCACCCATACTGGAGATATCTATTGCACACGTTCTTTACTTGTATCTCAGGAAGAAAGGGGGAATCAGATGAGATCAGTCACACCCAGATGTCTGTTGTTGCTGCTCTGATCATGGATTGGAATTACAATTACTCTAAATTGGTTTTCAATGAAATGATGAGCAACCTGAAGGCAAAGAAGAAAGAAATGTTCCTGATTTATCCGAGGTTCTTACAGATGATATTTGACATTCATTACACCGACCTGGTTAAATCTGTTGAAACCTTGGACATGAAGTCTATGGGACCCAACTCCTTTGGGTTGATGAAGCAATCAAGAAAAGGAGCCAAGGTGGTTTATCGGGGATTACACACTTTGGTGAAATTTGGACGATTTGCTGAGACAGAAGCTGAGCCTGTGTTGGCTCAGGTTGCTGATGAACATGCGGTACCAGTTAAACCGCGTGTTGCTACTTTCGAACTTTCTGATGATGAAGATGATGAAACTGAACACCGTCATACAGACACCCCTCCAAGTACTGAGAATTTAAGTGCTTTGGAAACTGTGAAAGCTTTATTACAGTCAACTGCTCTGAAACCTCCTCAGTCTGTTGCTGAAGTCAATGAAGAAGACATAGCTGAAGATCCAACTGCAGACCTAGGTCCTCGAAAACGTAGAAAGAAATATCTGAGGCCTGGAGTGCTGATAAATGAGTCTGAAACAACCATGACATCAAATGAAACAACCAACCTAGTTCAACATTCCACTCAACCTGAGACACCTGTTCCAGAAACACAAGCTGAACAAGATATACCTGCTAATGAGCCATCATTCCATGATTTATTGACTAGTGATTTTGGTGATGATTTTGACTTTGATTTTGAGGCAGAAATTCCTCACACCGACACTACAGATATTCCCTCCGGCTCATCTGGCCCAGACACTCAGGGTCAGTCAAGCACCAGTATGTCTGACAAAGTTGCCCAGATTCTGGTGATGCAGGAAACCTATCTTCAGAATAAAGGTAAAGGTGTGATTCTTGAAGATGCTCCTGTTGATGTTCATGCATTACAACGTCGGGTTTTTGAACTCGAACAAGATTCGGTAGTCAAAGATGTTCGTATTCAGGAATTGGAGGCGGGTAATTCTGATAAAGACGCCAAGATTAAAGAATTACAGTCGAACCTGGGAGAATTAATTGCACTATATCTTGACCTCCAACAAAAGCTCTTTCAAAAGTTTGGAGATGAATTTAAAGGCAGTGATGATGTAACCTCTAAAGTACCCAATGTGAGTCAAGGTGGTAGTTCTACTGCTCGTCCTGTTGAAAATATTGATGACTCGGAATCTCTGCAACAATATCTAGATGCTCCTCCTGTCTCCAAAGAGAAATCTGACAGAATTAAGAAGAATCTTCTTGAAAAGGGAAAGAAAAAGCTGCTTGTAATGAAAAACTCAAATCAGAATGTGGAATCGTCGGATCATCCAGACAGGTTTGCTATTGAATTTCAAAAGGGCTTTAATGCTAAATATGGAGACGATCGGGAGTTCTGTCATGGGGTTTTGACGTGGATAAAAATATGTGATGGGTGAAGAGGAGGTCAGGAGTCACTGGATATTATAAGAAGGTGAAAGATTTTAGTTCCTGGACTAAAGTAGATTTGAGTGATCTAATTAATTCTCCTTTCATAAATCCGACAAATGATAAGCGTGGTGATGATTTCTGGAATTTTCTGAGAAATCAAGTTGATAGAGGTTTTCCAAGTATGCCTACTTCAAAGTCCTTTCTGAAGAAAGCCAAGGGAGTCCTGGATCCGAGGACTGGAAAAACTATGGTTAACGTAAGGTGGCCAGCAACAAACAAGGCTACTCACATTCCTGTTCCTGACAAGATACCTGATGGCACACTGGATGATATGAGATTTTGGATATATGATAGTGTCACTGCCACTGTCATTATTAAGCTGAAAAAGGGAAAGGGTCAGTACAAATTTGTTAAGCCAAGAGATTTATTAAAGCTGGGAGAACGAGACATCAAGACGCTTAGTACTCATCAGATTGTTGAAGATTCATTTTTTGAGACGGCTGCTAAAGAATTCACAAGTATGGTGGCTACTATAATCCGGTGAATGTTTTGGGCAAGTGCTTTGAAGGATGCTGATGTTGACTACATGGAGCAAGAATAAAGATAAAGCTACAAACCAAGGGGGAGATTGTTAGGTCAAGGTTTTGTGGTTTATGCTTAACATTGTAATTTTGGGCTTTGGGTTTGGGTTGTATGTAAGCCGAGAACACTTATGTTTCTCGGTGGGCTTTTGGTGGTTGGGCCGGACACATAGTTGATTGTTATCCCTATATATACAGATGTGATGTATAGGGTTAAAGGTTTGTCATTCCTAATCATATGTTCAAGTATTGTAAGTGCTTAAGAACCCGACGTATTTAATAATATACGTGTGTTTTGAAGCAATTCCGTGTTACCTTTACTATTCTTATTCGTGTTCTTGAATACCGAGTGTTGGTATTCCGCACCAATACTCATTTAGATGTTATCATATTGTAGTGATCCAGATTCGGGACTTACATTATGCTCTCTAAAAATTATGGTGGCTCTCAATAACTGCTCAACAACCACTAAAGTAGCAACCTAGAACCCTATACAATGCATTCTATATATAGGGTACTCAATACGCAAGCCCAACTATAGCCCAAAGCCCACCGAGATCCATAAGGATCTCGTTTTACTTTCATAGCCCAATACGAAACCCAATAAACATATAACTAAGTACAAACCACCAAATATGGACCCAACAATCTCCCCATTGGTTTGTAACTTCGTTCTTGTTTATTTCACTTCAGACTAGCCTAACCGAAATCCATAGGTATTTCAGTAATACACCAATGCAATTCTTCAACTCGTCTTTGTTTATGTCACTTTAGTCTTGATCATGTCATGGCCTTTTGATATGCGTCAGTTTAACCAAATTATGGCCCAACAATCTCCCCCTTAGACTGATGCTTTCAAAACCTTGAGACTCTTTACTTGAACATGATCAACAACATCAGCATCTGCATCTGCATCCAATACTCTACCATCTCCCCTTTTTTGATAGCATCATCCAATTTGAATCTCAGATACTTCATATTCTTCCGTTGCAAGAAATCAGTCTTAAAAGAACAATCAACTTCGATAGAAAGATCAACCAAAATATTTTGAAAATAATTAAATAAAACATGTTGGTGCATTTTGTGACCGTCGCTATGCAATTCAGACCAGCGGAACGCCACAGGCGAAGTTAGCACAACTTCGCCTTAGGCGAAGTTAGAACAACTTCGCCAACAGCGAAGTTGTAACAACTTCGCCTACTGGCCCAAGCCCAAGCCCGAGAAGATGTTTTGTCTATATATATGTGTGTCTTGTTTAGGTTTTGCATCCAGTAATTCAGAGAGTTGTGTGTTACAGTTTGAGTGTCGAGAGAGAACAAACAGAGAGAGAGTGTCGTTAGGGACGACCCGAGGTAGAGCTCACCTCGGGTCGGACGTGTTTTTGTTTATGTTACGGTATGTAACGTGTTTGTTTAATTATTATTATAAAGAATCTGCAGATTTGTTTATCCCGTTCTTGTATTTGTTCGTGTATGTGTTTGTGTTCTTCATCTTTACACCAATAAACGAGCCTAGGAGGATTCCGCACTCCTAGACCTCGTGCGGATCTCGTATCGATCGGCGACGCCCCGGGGGGACCTACAAAACAAAATAAGACAGACATATTTTTTAATTTTTTTATTTTTCTAATTTCTATGATTTTCTTGAAAAGACTTGAAATGAGATCATACCAGCTGAACCAACTATAACACAATAACCGAAATCATATTACATTAGCAGAATAGAAATTTTAAAACGATTTCTTAACACATTTGTTTCGACAAGAATAATCAAGAAGTAAAAATAAAATAAATGAAATAAAATTAGACCAAAAACAACAAATAAAACAAATTTAATCACCCGGTCTTCTTGTAATTTAGCAAAAATTTGGGATCAAATTTCAGTTTTTGATAAAAATGCTGCCTTTAATGAAAAGATCCGAGCATGGAATCATATTGTTTAAGGTGCTTTCACAAAGATTCATGTTTTGCGTTATTATGGCATAAAGAAACAGGTTGATAGCAGGTATAACGAACTTAGGATGATTTTCATTGCATCAGTGATATGAATTAGGTTCAGTTTGGCATAAAGCTTAGATGGACATCACTCATGGACCTGTGATGCCTCCTATATCTTCTCAAAGCGTATTTGGCTTTCCCTAGATCACCCCAATTTGACTCCAACCTCCTAACGCTTGATCAAAAGATTTTTATAGATAATCAAACAGAATCTTTAAGCTTTAAGGTTGAACATTGGACTTAAAAGCCATCCAGACTTATAGGCCCTTCGTTCGAGACATGACAGGACTTACTTTTATGCCTCCGTTTCTGTAGTTCTAGTTTGACCCTTTAAGATTTTTAAATACGAAAATTTTATTTTTTCTTCACAATAATTTTTTTATTTTTCTTTATTATTTATTATATAATTTTCTTCCATTTTTTTATAGCTTGAGAAAAAACTTAGAAACATAATATTTTTGGTGATCAAGACACTAACTGGCTCGTGTATGACTGGGTAATTTCTTTTCTTCCTATTCTTCGGAGAGATGTATATGGAGACATGCACATTTCTTCAAAATGACTCTCCACAGTAAGTTTAGCAAATTTAGTTTATATCATTTCTTCAACATTTTATACTGAATTCAGACTTAAGTTTAGAGAAATCCTTCTTATGTGCTTCTATTTTATCTAAGAAGGCTTTTTCATTTTTTTTAAGTTTAAAATTTTCAGATTTTACCACTTCCATTTCTCTAATCAATTTATCATTGTGAAGCTTATACAAGTTTATCTTATCAATACAAGCTTGAGAACATGATTGAAAACTTACCTCGGATGAGCAGGAAGAAGTGAATGCCATGAACGCGAATTGAAGTTCCTTAACTTGCTCCTCAGCAACATTTTCTTCCTAAAGTGTTTTCAACATGAGCATAATTAGAAGTTTTGTTGCTAATATTAAGAGCAGCCATCTGATCAGCCCAAGAAAATGTTGGGCAACCAAACCCCTTTCACCATTCCCCGGAGCACCTCCAACTTCTCCTCTAGCATTCCCTACATGAACCAATGCCCTCTCCGTGTTTCCTTCATTTGCCAGGTTGGTATATTCACGAGCAAAGTGACCCGGCTCGTGACAATTGTAACACCTCAGAGTGTCCTTGTTAAAGCCCACCTTCTGATTATTTGGCATATTCCAATTATTCCTTCATGTTCTCTTGGTGAATTTCTTAGCCCGAAACACTGCCATGGCGATTTGCCAAGAGATATCCATTTCTTCTACATCATCCGGATGAATTTGATCAAGCTCAGCCGCAACAACAGGTTGAACCAAATCTCCAGCAAGGAATGCATTGTAGCAGTTCATGAATCCCGTCATTAAAGCAATGTTCTCTTGAGTTTCCTTTGGAATGGAGAGAATCTGTCAGGAGATTGAGCAGGTTTAGTGAAGAAAACTTGAGCTGGTTATGGTGAAATTGAATGAAATTGAAGATGATTAGCTCTGAGTGGACTTAAACATTTGGGAGTTGCCTTGAGGTGGAAATTGTTGTTGTCCCTGAGTAGCTTTGAACATTGAGAAGTTGTCTTGTGAGATGAGGGCATTATTGGAAGCAACACTGTACCCAGCTGAGCTGTAGGAGTTTGTGTGGTTTATAGCACGTTGTTTGTCATCCATGTCACATGCCTTAATGATAGCCATCATCTCGGATAATGACAACCAGTTGAAATTTTTTAGTCTTTTTGATAACAACAACATTCATATCCCAACTTTTAAGCAGTGAGTTCACCAACTAATTGTTTATTTCAGCAGTTTCTAGATAGATGCTCGCATATCTCATTTTAGTCACAAGGGCAATGAACCTCTGAAGCTGAGTCTCCAACGATTCTCCCAGAACATAATTAAGCATATTAAAATTTTGTCGCAACAGATCTTGACGGCTTCTCTTCATGTCTTGATTTCCTTCATACACCTCAATCAATGCTTCCCACGGTGCCTTAGCAGATTGCAGTTCTCTAAAACCCAGGGCAATCTCAGGTGAGAGTGCTATAGCTAAGGTTGAAAGTTCCTTTTCATCCTCTTCTACTTTAGCGAGATCATCATCATCATACATGGCAATAGGCTTCACAGCAACTTCAGTAGAGTTCTCACGTCTGCAAGTGATGACTTGAGGACCCCTAACTATGCTTCTCCAAATTTTAGCATCTTTCATTCTAACACATTTCTTGAATCTGAATTTCCACTAGCTGAACCCCTCGTGAGACAGCAGACGGGGTACACGAGTAGTGGTTCCAATTATGGAGTCTAGTTCTTGGTAGAGTGAAGCATTTGAAGATCCATTGTTGTTGGTTATCTGGTCCATTTTAGTTTTCAGAGTCTGAATATTCTAAGTCCAATGGTCAAAGCCCAATAAAGAGGAATCAGGCCCAATGTAAAGTCACAATATGCGTCACAGTATGCGTTTACAGAAAACCTAAGTTGATCGAGAACTAAGTTTGACCGAGAATTAAGTTTGACCAAAAACGCATGTTGACCGAAAACCCAAGTTAACCGAGAACAATTAACTTTGACTGGGAATACTTCAAGTTGGCCGAAAACCATTAATGTTGGTCGAAAACCCTTAATATTATCCGAAAACACTAATCTTAAGCCGAACACGATCTAACTTGGCCGAAAAATGTGAAATACAACCGAAATCACCAAGATCACGTTTGACCAATTGATTTTAGCAACAACTAAATTCCTATTTTAGTGGGATTCAAATTGTTTCCAAAGATAAGGAGATCTTTGACCAAACAAAAAACCTTGTCCTTCTTCTCCGATCACAACCTCGCCGGAAAAGCTCTTAAACCTCCAGGCACACCAAGATCTTGAATCTGTTGATATCAAACCGAGCCTTGAAAGGTTCAAAGGCTCTTATACCAATTGTAAGTCTCGTAGATGGATCTTTCAAGATGATATCAATACACCTCAACAATATTGCGGAATATATCGTAAGGTGATTCAATATTAACAAGTAAATATGTGAGAAACACAAGAGGATGCTTCAAAACACACATTGTATTAACGTCGGGTGCTTAAGCACAATAGAGCATACAAAAATCGTTCAACAATGACGATGTGAACGGCTAACACCAAACCCTATACACATCTTCTATATATATAGGATAGCTAACAACCAAGCCCAACATAAAGCCCAAAGCCCACCGAGATCCCTAAAGGATCTCGGTTTACATACATAATCCAAAACCAAAACTAATTAACATAGAACTAAGTACGAACCACCAAGCATAGACCCAACAAGGAACTACGACATTGCTCCTCCACTGATCCATAATCTTGCTAGTTTTTTAGATAATATTGAACAGACTAATTAACTGGATTCCTTCTTCTTCTAGATACTTGCACGCCTAATTGGGTATGTTGTCTGGGTCAACTACCTTATCCCTTTCCATCATACTAAGGGCGATCCTTACCTCTTCCCGTGTGATACGACAATAACAATGATTTCATTGATATCTTTGCGTAGTTGTGTGATAGTATTCTTCATGGTAGGCCCTTTGGTTGTTAAAAGTATTATGGAAGTAGGTTTGCCCTCTCACTAGAAGTTGTGCTTTTTGACAAAAACTCATCCATCCTCGCCTTTATAAGCTTCATTTCCCAAGATCTTCCTTCTAACGTTCCCTAGTTTAGCAATGTTGAAGATATCAGGTCCCCCCCCCCCTCCTTTGTTTCGAGACGTTTATACATCTTGTTATGGATTGTGTGTTTTCTTCCCAGCACTACCTTATTCTCGCCTCTCTCTTGGCCTTTTTGTACCTATCCTTCGATCCTACTCGCTCCTCCTCGTCTATACACCAACGAAGCTCCCTTAATCTTCTATGGTATCCCTTACCTTGTCTTGCATGACCTCATTCCACTACTGTGACTCCTTATGCCCACTTGTCTTTCCCGCTGTGACCCCCAAAAGTCTCCTTTGCTACTTGAGTAATCGTTATATACGCCAAGTCTATTTTTCCTTTTCCTATTTTGTCACATGTTGGCTATGTTGGGCATGTTTTGAACTTAGAATTTTCATATTTTTTTTTAATGTTTTGGTTTAGTATGACGGTTTATATACATATTATGTATAATAAATGCTAATTATGATATGTAATTCCTTTGATAAAGCATGTATTTTATCTTGGGCGTGGAATGGGAGCATGTAGATGATATCGTGATATAAAACACATGATTGTTGACACAATGGTGATTGGTGGAGTACAAGAAAACCAAGTAATAAGTATTCACATCATCTGAAATTATCAAATGGAAAGCTTTGTGGTAGGAAAGCTCACGTTAAGGTCCAGGCTCAGTTTAAGCAAAATATCATTTTAAAAAGTCAACCGAATAGGTGTAAAACTACATGTGTAGGTAATAAGTTGTGTAGTACGATTTGTAAACATGTACTAGTATAAGCTGAAATGATATTCTTAAATCAATGTACTTTAAAGTTTCTTTTATTTGTTAATCATCTTTATAATAATAAAGTAAAATGTGTTAAAGTGAGACCTTTTTTACATATTTATTCAATAAGTAAAACTACAATAAAAAATATTAATAAAACTCTCTCTCTCTCTCTCTCTCTCTCTCTCTCTCTCTCTCTCTCTCCCCGCTTCTTCTACAATCCATTCACTAGAACACCTGCCCCATTTTTCTTCTCTCTCTATGCCATCCAAAACCACCACCACTGCCTGTTGCTGACCTTCGCTTCCACCACCACCACCTGCAGTTGTCATCACCCACCTCTACTACCACCTATTGTCAACGACTGCCATCAAATCCATCGTAAGATCTCTGATCGGCTCAGACTTGCCACCTTTATACGATGATAAACCATCTTTGATCGTTCCATATTGTATTCTTGTACGGACCGCTCTTTTGGACCTATCAGGATCAGCGTCAAGTCTATCGAAGTCAGATCTTTATGCTCGAAACTCGAAGCTCTAACTCCAACAAATGTGAATCCTTTAAGCTAATAATCATCGTTTTCTTACCTCTTTAGAGCTTACTCCTCTTTCAGGTTCAGATAACTCTTGGTTGTCACTGCCGCTTGGTCCTTTAATTCAGCTTCGGCTCGCTCAGATTCATCCACAGTCGTGATTTCCCCCCATCCCGTACTCTCAGCATTTTGGATTTGGGACAGATCGAAACTAGTTCCAAACCCTAAACCTTACAAATTTGTAGAAATTGATTCACAAACATGTTGGATTAAATTTGAGTGTTAGGTTTTTTTGTTTATTTAGAGTAGGAACGGCGACGGTCGACAAAAGTGGTAGTGGAGGAGGGTTCTGCAACGTTAGATGGTGGTAGTCGGCAACATTTGGTGGTTTTTTTGGTTGTTTTATTATTTATTATATTTTTTCGTAATAAATGTGTGAAATTACATAGCTATCATCATGTGCATTGCATATAACTAGATTTAATGAGAAAAATTATATGGGTTACGAACAAAGGACATAACGTGATAAGGTATTTAAACAAAAATATATGTTTATCTACACTTCTATAGGTAAAGAACAACCATTGAAATTTCATGTCACATGAAAAACGGCAAATAGAATTTACTGAATAATAAATATTCAATAAATAACTACGTTTATGTGACGTATGCTTTCCAAGTGACATGCACATGTGTACATTAATAAAAATTTGGACGAGTGTACATGTGCAATGAATTTGAAACAATAAAGAAACCCCACATGCACAATAAACATGTGTGCGCTTTTAACATTTTATATTCAACAAATAGTTAGTGGCTAACAAATTTCCACCCACTTGCACATACACGGAAGTTGGAGCAACAAAACGAAGAAATTTATATGCAAAGAGAAAAACTTAACATGTAAATGCAATGTTTAGAATGTGTTTTGAGGTAGACATGGTATACACATGTGCATGTAAGAAATACATAAACATGAAATAAATGATATAAAAATATAAAATATACATGCTTAACATATATGATGTTGGTGTACCTAAGTATCAAACCTGAGCCCGAATTAGAGAATACTCGAGAAACCCAAACACGAATAACCTGAACCCGAACCCGAACCTTAAATGGGTCAGTTATTAGGTCATTTTCTCTCAACAAAAAACCTAAACAGCTCGAAGCACGGAACATAAATAAAACCCGGTCATTTATTGCCTTTTTTTATAGATGTGTTTTGGTTTGGAGTCTTTGTTATTTGAAATATTGTGTTTTATAGTAAGTTTTAGGACTGTCGAACTGTTGGAGACACATTATGGTTTACAGGTATGTTTTCTTCAATTACATGGTTTTCGGTGTATTATGTACATGGTTCTTGGCTAGTGGCCGAGAACCCAATGGGCTTTGGGTTATTTTGTGGGCTTTGTATGCTTCCCTATAGATAGCAATGTTATGTTTGTATTAGGTTTAAGCAAGTAGTTGAGATAGGCTTATGTATGAGACAATAGTTATCAATATAATCATGTGCATTTGAAGTCTTTCCGTGCTCTTTATTCTACATACTATTCTTCTAGTTTGTTCTTGAGTCATCACAACGTTAAGATTCTGCATAAACGTTGTGTATCTTGATATCATGTCAGGATCGGAATATTCACCAAGTTTGACAAGAACAAACGGAAAATCGTAAACTTGGAAGAACACTAATAAATGAATGTGTAATCAACAGTAATTGGTATGGTAGTTAAAAATAGAAACAAAAATGAACGATTATACTAAAAAAAATCCATTATCATATATTTCAATGAATGCTTAGTTCAATAGAATATTAGGGTTTCAAGGAATGTCGGCTACAGGTAGGTCAGGTAGAAGGTCTAAGGTAAAGAGGTGTCTCCTCAATGCTAACAATCATTCTATTTATAGAGATCCCGACATTCCTTCTAGAAACCCCGATAATCAAAGGGTCAAGATCTATTTTTATGTTTCTCACAAAACTATTGTTTTTTACATTAACCATGTCATATATATATATATATATATATATATATATATATATATATATATATATATATATATATATCAGTAAATGCTCATTAGAATGGAATATTAAGGTTTTAAGGAATGTCGATTACCAAGTATGTTAGACAGTAGGTCAGTGTAAGAGGTTGTGCCCTCAAATCTAAGAATCATTCTATATATATGGATCCTTACATTCCTTTAAAAAGCCTAATTGTTGATAAAACATTAAAATATACAAGTGTAAAAGGTCTTCGATCTAGTTTTATTTTTGTCGAGCACGACTCCTTTGACCTTGTAAAATTCAAGTATGCTTCGTACTTCTACGAGCATGCAAATACTTAAAATGTTTGCATCGAGCAAACATTCATCTCAAGCAAGCTTAATCCTCATAAGAAAAGCCAAACTTTGCTCGAAATTGCTACCACGAGCAAGTGAATCCTTGCTCAAATCACTTAGTCTTTAACTTAGTATTTATTAGAAAAATCACCGGTCTGCTCGGATATGTAGAATGCTCAAGGTTGAACCTTGTTTTGAGTAACACTTAGAATAATTTTATGAACTCCCTACCAGCATGCTCTTGATCTTTAATTCATATTGTAACTTGCTCGATCCACTTAGTTGCTCGGAAATTAGCTTAAGAATTTGCTCAACAACGAGTTTGCTCGGTAGTAAACATGTGTTCTCAAGTGCATCCTTTTCTCAAGGAAGTGTTAGTCTGCTTGGACTAAATACTTAGAATACTTTTGAAGACTTATCCTACTCGATAATGGTTATCTTGCTTGAGGAAGTAAATCCTTTGCTTGGTGTACACTGGCTTGCTAGGAATTCATGCTTAGTGATTTTTTGGAGAGGTTGAGAATACTTCAGTCGTTCTTCAGACCCAACAATCTCCCCCTTTATTGAATTAAACTAAGATGCACCCATAACATACCAAGATTACGTACACTTGAAAAATACACATCAAATCCTTAGAAAAACAGTAAATTACATTTAAAAGAATATGCTTACAAACTTCAATTTCTGCCATATAGGCATTACACATTAAAGCACATAAAATAAATTTACATCAAGAAACAAAA
>NW_027501702.1:0-81520 GCF_021521415.1 Bidens hawaiensis
GTCTTGGTCTCTTGCCGCCATGTGGATCTGGTGATACCCTTTGTATGCGTCTAAAAAGCATTTGAACTGAAAGGGTACTAGTGCGTCTACTTTAAGATCGATCTCCGGCAGGGGGTTACAATCTTTTGGGCATGCCTTGTTGAGGTCTTTGAAGTCAATACACATGCACCATTGGCCGTTTTCCTTGGGTACCATTACTGGGTTGGCTACCCATGTTTGGTACTGAATTTCTCGGATTATACCCGCAACGATTAATTGCTGAACTTGTTCATTACAAGCTTTTGCCTGTTCCGGTCCCATTTTCCTTCGCTTCTGTACCACCGGGACGAAGGTTGGGTTAACCTTTAACTCATGTTCCGCTTTGCTTCTTGGGACCCCTGTCATGTCCGCTGGAGTCCAAACGAAGACATCAATATTGTTTAGTAATAAGCTCTTGAGCGCCGCACACGCTCCTTCAGAGATGGTTGGTCCAATGGTTACGCTTTGTTCTGGGAATTCTTTGTTGAGCGTCCATTTTTCCACTTCTCTGGTTTTGCTAGTTTTTAGCATCTTCTGTGGCGGTGTCTTTCTTTCTGCCATGTTGCATTCTCTGTTGGCGTGGATCATTGCTACTCCCGTTGATGTTGGCACCCCCAATATTCCATGTGCTGTAGATGGAGTAGCATTGAAATCCCCAATAGCCTCTCTTCCAGAATAATATCATACTGCGGGTGTGGAGTCTCCATTATCATGAGTCAACGTCTTCCGTTCGCGAATGGAGTCCGTCACTTAGCTCGACTGGGAATGTTATCTGCCCCAGCGGGTATTCGATGCTTTGGTTGAATCCCGCGATCGGAGCGTTAACGGCTGTTACCCGGCGCTGTCCTTTTCTTCCACTAAATTAAAACATTGCCGGTACATGATGTTGGATGTTTCTCCTGCGTCAACAAAGAAACACGGTGTCCTGTAGTGACCAAACACGGCTGTAATCACTAAGGGTGCTTTCTTGTTTGCTCCTCCTCTTACTCTTGGGAAGATTACTTGTTCTTCTTTCCATGCGGCCCATTCTATCTGTCTTCTCTTTTTGTTTTGGACATTGCATGAGATCATGTTGGCATGAAGGTCCTTGATTTTCTTTTCAGGTCTTCCACCATTCTTTGGGGGTGGACGCCTGTACTTTCCCTTGATGTTTCTGACCAGATGATCCAACTTGCCATTTTTCACGCACTCATCGATTGTGTCTTTCAAGTTAACACACTGATTCGTTGTTTGTCCATGTTGTTCATGAAAGTCGTAGTAACTTTTCATGTCTGTGTTTGGCCCCTGTCTAACTGGTGCCAGCTTCTTTAGTTGGATCCCTTCATTGTACATGATATTTGTTGTGCTTTTTGTCAGTGGGGTCCATCTGGATGCATTTGTCTGGGGTGCATTCATCTGACCCTTTTGTTTGGCTTTAAAAGTTCAAATGTGGCGACTCTCTGTCGCTGTTTAGCCTTGACCATACGGAAGACATTCGTTTGCCCTGGCGAGCTCTATTGATGTCATTTCTGGCGTCGTTCTTTGCCAGTTCTTTCCCCAAGCTTTTCTCAATTGTAGGTCCCCTCGGGGACGTCTCCGATCGATACGAGATCCGCACGAGGTCTAGGAGTGCGGAATCCTCCTAGACTCGTTAATGGTGTACAAGACGAATAACACAAACACGTACACGATCAAATACACAAACAAATACTAGAACGGGATAAACAAATCTGCAGATTCATATATAAAATAATCACGTTACATACCGTAACAAAAACAGAAACACGACTGACCCGAGGTGAGCTCTACCTCGGGTCGTCTCACACGACTCTAGTCTCTTACTTTCTCTCAATAAACAAGCTGCTCAAACACACACTGATTTCTAGATTAATAAAACTAAACAAGACACAACTATATATAGACAAACATTCACGGGCCTGGGCTTCAGTAGGCGAAGTTGTGCTAACTTCGCCTAAGGCGAAGTTGTGATAACTTCGCCTAAGGCAGAAGTTGTTACAACTTCGCCGTTGGCTAAGTTGTTCTAACTTCGCCTAAGGCGAAGTTGTGCTAACCTCGCCTGTGGCGTTCCGCTGGTCAGAATTGCATAGCGACGGTCACAAAATGCACCAACAGTCTCCCCTTTGACCGTTGCTCTCAATTCTAACAAAACACGAAAGATCATCTGTTACAAAACATGCACCAACAGACTCCCTCTTAACTGATGATCTTCTGTTTGCAGTCAACCAGCCGTGTCTGAAACTGTCCTGTAGCTTCACAAATCTACCAATCACCCAGCGTCTTCCATATCAGATCTCCCCTTCAGTGTAAGCTTCTCCGACTATAACGATTGAGGTCTTTGAAATGTATGCATCCCCGTGCCAATAGATCATCTCAACCAATCACGTGAGTCCATCTGACTTCACCAACACATGAAGTTGGGCTTCCTCCACAACTTCACCAACTCGTCGGCATACGATAAGGTTTAATCTTCAACTACTCAACATCAAGTGATCAATTTCATCACAAAACCACCCTGACAGAATCTAACACATGACCATTAAAAAATCTGAAGCATCTTCAATCACCAGGGATAACGATCAGGAACATAAACACTTTAATTCCCGGTTAAATCCAACTTGTTCCAGAATCTTCACTCTAATAAATAAGCATCACGTTTCAGGATCCAATTCTCGAACGCCTTGAAAATAACATAAATAATATGCTCTGACCGCAATCCAGTAATGACGAAAAACCTTCAGTTCAATTTGACTTTCTTCGGTTGGTCACCACGAACAACAACAATTTCCTTTCCCACAAACACCCGAATATGTGTCACTATCCAGTTTCAAACAATAACCCATTCACAACCTCAACTCCAAATCAGAGTTGACACGTATTTGTTCACACGTAAAACCAAAAGATAACAAGATCACTCGTTGATGGAATAACATCTTCGGTCTCACAATAATCGTGTACACCTGGCCATACAGACGGAAAATTCCAAAATACTCTTTTTTTTTTTAATCTCGTTAACTTCGCCGAAAGTTAACATCGCCTGGCTATAACTTCGCCGGGCAATAACTTCGCCGGGCAATAACTTCGCCTGGCTATAACTTCGCCGAGAAGTCAACTTCGCCTAAAGTCAACTTCGCCTGTTCATAACTTCGCCGGACCTTATATCTTCGCTGAAACCCTACGAACAGTGACGGCAACTTCGCCTGATGAACAATAACTTCGCCTGAAGAACTGTTCGGCCAGAAACGCACAGAAACGTGCTAAAAACACCAAAACGCAGATCTCGAACCATAGCGTAAGAGCCTAAGGCTCTTATACCACTTGTAGGTCCCCCCGGGGACGTCGCCGATCGATACGAGATCCGCACGAGGTCTAGGAGTGCGGAATCCTCCTAGACTCGTTAATGGTGTACAAGACGAATAACACAAACACGTACACGATCAAATACACAAACAAATACTAGAACGGGATAAACAAATCTGCAGATTCATATATAAAATAATCACGTTACATACCGTAACAAAAACAGAAACACGACTGACCCGAGGTGAGCTCTACCTCGGGTCGTCTCACACGACTCTAGTCTCTTACTTTCTCTCAATAAACAAGCTGCTCAAACACACACTGATTTCTAGATTAATAAAACTAAACAAGACACAACTATATATAGACAAACATTCACGGGCCTGGGCTTCAGTAGGCGAAGTTGTGCTAACTTCGCCTAAGGCGAAGTTGTGATAACTTCGCCTAAGGCAGAAGTTGTTACAACTTCACCGTTGGCGAAGTTGTTCTAACTTCGCCTAAGGCGAAGTTGTGCTAACCTCGCCTGTGGCGTTCCGCTGGTCAGAATTGCATAGCGACGGTCACAAAATGCACCAACAGTCTAACCTCGCCTGTGGCGTTCCGCTGGTCAGAATTGCATAGCGACGGTCACAAAATGCACCAACAGTCTCCCCTTTGACCGTTGCTCTCAATTCTAACAAAACACGAAAGATCATCTGTTACAAAACATGCACCAACATCAATTCGCGCGTATCTTTTGGCCGCGGTCATGACATCGTCCCATCGCTGTGGCATACCATCTCTGCCCGTAAGGTTACGAATAAAATCGTCACACTTTACGTTTTGGCGAAAGGCTGCCCGCAGCAGTTCTTCAATTACGCCACCAATGTTGAGGCCTTCTTGGTTAAATCTAGTGATGTAATCTTCTAGTGTTTCGTTGTCTTTTCTGACGACATTCAAAATGTCTGCTGGGTCACTGATGTGTCGCTGTTGCTGGCTAAACTGTTGAATGAACTTTTTTGCTAGGTCTTCCCAGCTTGTAATTTGGCCATCTGGCAATCTTTCAAACCATGCTCTAGCGGCTCCCACTAGTGTTAGCGTAAAAATGTGGCAACATAACGGCATGGTCCATCCTGATACTAGCCCAGCAGCTGTGAAGGTTTGCAAGTGATCGTCTGGATCTGATATACCATCATACTGGCCTACCGTTGGCGGGATTTTGGGATTTTCTGGCAGCTCTGCTTCGGCTATTCTTGCCACAAATTTTGACTTTCCCGCCGACGTTGTTGGCCGGTATGGTTTGGAAAAATCAACCGCCTCTTCTGGGTGGTATTATACTAAATTTTTGGTGTCTAGCCCCTTCCAGCTTTCTTCATAGTCCGGGTCGTCTAGGCGTGAGTCTGCCTTTAGGTTCGACCGCTGTGACTTCTCTCCTGCTTTGCTGTTTTGTTTAGCAGGAGGTGTTATGGAGAATGGTGTTTTCGCACGAACCGGCGTTGAGTTCTCTTTAGACTCTTCCTCTTCGTTGCTACTAGAGGCTGTATCAAACAATGATCTAGGTTTCACAACGGACGCCGTTTTTCTTGTACTTTGTCTTTCAATTTTTGTTGTTCTGCCTCGAGCCACGCCATGATGTCTGGCGGCATAGTTGCTTTGGAACGTGTTTTTGTTTTTTGTTTATCTGTGACTGTAGGGTGGACGGTGGAGGAATTAAGGAGACCTCCGCCTGTACCCTCCACGTCCAGATTTTCGGTGTTTCCTTCAAGGCCAACCTCTTTCGGTATGGTCTTGCCACTCATCTGAGTCAAGAACGGAGTGAGTTACTGTTCTAGCTATATGCACGGATGGCGCCAATGAAGAAACACTTATCCCCCCTCAAGTTCTAACACGTTAGTCCGAGGGTTATGGTCAAGTATTCTACACGTTGGGTTATAAAACCTTCTTGGCACAGACAAGTGTAACCTGCAAAGCAGAACACCGTGAGCTCGTTACGAGGAATGGGAGGGGGGGGGGGGATTCTCTCGTAACCACCCTCCGGCGTGAGAATCAGTACTTCGTAGTACAAGATAGTTTAATTTGATAGTGATAATCAAAGAAAGTATATCCTTTACTATTTGGAGGTTCATTGGTATTTATAGCCGGAGGAGTGAGAGTGTGTCCAACCACCATGTCAGGTTTTCCACCAATAATATTCTTCACCCGTGCGGTCGTGGTGGTTGGTGGAAGTTGGTGGGCATCATGGCCTTTTGACAAGAACGTGGTTGTCCTGTTTGTACCGTCCTTTATGTGTTGTCCAATCCCCTTTGGTTTGGTGTTTATCCCTATGTGGGTTACATCTTTTTGTCCCATGCTGGTGGGACCTTTGTATTGCCCTTCCCGAGGTGTTAGGAAAAGTTTTATATTTGGACTACACTCTTTGCGCCATGCACTACGCCTGGCGTTAGTGATATCCTGGCGCCTAGTGTTCCGCCCAGTGTATGAAGTTAGTGTTATACTTTGTCAAATGGTGGGTTTCATACCCTACCTCTACAGGCATGCTAGTGAATTTAGTGTAATTAGAGATTTACTTTTTGATCAAGTTAGGTTGTGTTTGTTTTTTATTATAAGGTCTGCAAGGAGCCTATGTTTGCGGGCGCGCAGACATAAGCTCTTGAATACTGTTTGTTTAAAAAAAAAGATCTGAAAACTGCTTTTATGGTCTTAAAAAATAAGTTTTTTTCACCATTTTCACAAATCTTCACACTTCTTAACATTATACCAAGTACCAACACCCAATGTCCAACACCACCACCACCCACCGTCCGCCGCCACCACCACCACCACCCACCGTCCACCGCCACCACCACCCACCACCACCGTCCGTCGCCATCACCACCCACCGCTGCCACCACCACCGTCCGCCGCCACCACCACCACCAACACCCACCGTCTGCCGCCGCCACCAACACCACCACCCACCACCACCGTCAACCACTTACCACCACCACCGTTAACCACACAACACCACCACCGTCCATCACCACCACCACCCCCGTCGGCCACAACCACCATTTACTACCACCACCACCGCCCACCGTCCGTCGCCACCACCACCCGCCACCACCATCCACCACTACCCGGCACCACAACCACTTCCCGCCATATCCATCCACCACCACCTACCACCACCACCACCCCATTGTCGGCCACCATCACGGTCCACCACCCACCACCACAACCGTCCATCACCACCACCCACCGTTCACCGCCTACCACAATTGTCTACCACCACCCACTTTCATAGTTCATATACCATTATCAATTATTTTAGCAGTCTACAAACGTTATATGACTTTTATCTACTTTAATATATATGATAGGTAACTACTTTTCAGCTTATGCAGACGATATCCAGTTTATAAAACAAACAGTATTATATTTTCAGATTGCAGACCTTTAGACCTCATCTTCAGTTGCAGACATTAAATCAGATGCAATCAGATTGCAGACAATTTTTGTCTTCAAAAACAAACAGCACCTTAATTGTAATATGATCTAAGGGTGTGTTTGGAATTGCTTATTTAAGTGAAAAATGACTTTTTGCTAAAAGAACTTATAAACTTATGAATTTTTTAAAGAAGTTTTCAAAAAAATGTTTGGATTAGCTTTTGTGTTGAGGAAAATAAAAATAACTAAAAGGGACACTCTTTTTTAAAATGAGTGTAATGGGTTTTGGGGGTTAGAGGGGTGTAATAGGTAATTCAAACCCATTAACTTAATAAGTTACACCTTCCTAACTTTTCAAAACCCCTTTATTTTTCCTTGTGCAAAAGTTAAAATCCATAAGGCCTTATGGTTTGCCAAACACCTTATAACTCTTATTAACTTTTCAAAAAGTTTATAAGTTATAAGTTGATGAAAATAAGGAATCCCAAACACACCCTAAATAAGTCAGGTGTGGAGTATACATTTATTTAATCTTATTATAATTTATAATCCTATTGGTATTTAGGGGCGAAGTGTTGCCCCCTTGGCGGGGGTCCGAGGGCAGCGCCCCGGGTAGCAGGTCCAAGGGGCAGAGCCCTAGCTGGAGTCAAGCTGCCAGGTCAGCTTGGAAATTTTTATTTTGACTTTTTATTCAATTAAATTTCATATGTATTTTGTAAGTTACAACAGAAGCATGTTTAATGTACTTGAAATTCAAATATACGATAACTGCCTTTGACAGTTAATGACCCAAACCCTAATAATCATTTTTTGATTATACAAGACTTCTCCTAGTTAATCATATTCTCTCAAGTTTTCATACTCAATTCTTGCTCTCAATCTAAGTTTTATGCAGTCAAAACATTTTGGAACCAAAAATAGTTCTGATCTGAAAGTGATTACACGATAACTTTTTTTTATGTGGAGATGGTGAATGGGCAGTCGTTGAAGGACATATCAAGCAAATTTGATAAAGTGAAGAAATTCGAAGGCGGGACTTCCGCATATGGCAAAAGAAGATGCACTTTCTCTTGATTAGCATAAAAGTTGTGTATGTGTGAGTATACCCATACCAGAGGTTGTGAAAGAAGAAAACTTGGAACTAGTCAGGAATAAATCAAAATGGGATAATGGCAACTACATTTGCCTTGGCCTTATTCTGAACGGTATACGTGATTCATAATTTTGCATCAAAATGTTGACACTGTGACACTCGTTAATGCGATGATTAACCACAAAGGAACTATGGCATTTACTTGAAGCCACGTATATGGCAGAAGATTCTTCAAGTAAGAAGTTTCATGTGAGTACTTTTAACAATTACAAGATGATTGAGTCCAGATTTGTTGTGGAACAACACCATGAATTGTGTCAAACTTTAGGGCAGTTTGCTTAACACAACATGAAAATGGACGAATCCATTTATGTTTCATCGATCATTGACATGTTGCCTCTTTTATGGAAATATTTCAACATAATTTGAAACATATGAAAAGAGAATTAAGTTGGTTTAACTTAGAAGTCACTTCAGAATTAAAGAGTCTTTAAGAACATTTGAAACTACTAATATCAATGGCGATAAGAAACAGGCTGGACCATCATCTATGAATATAGTTGAGGATGTTGGAACATCCAAAGGCAATAACACGTTTAAGGGAAACAGAAGTTTCAAGGAAACAACAACACGGGTCCAAACAAGAAGGCTAAAGAGGGCCGTTGGAATTTGGCAAACCGGGTCACTTTAAGAGGGACTTTTAAGTCTAAAAAAATGAAGAAGAATGGTTCATAGAACAAGCATGATGCAGGTTGAGAAACCACATGAATGATCATCATGATTTGTTACAATTTGATCTAGTCTTGTGATATGATCTATGTTAACTGATTAGGTATCATTGTGTGTTAGTATGTGTGTTGAGAGGAAATTTAGAGATAGTAACGAGAAGTTTCAATAATAATTCGGAACTGCTATGAATCATAAAGTTATAGGGGGTATTAATAGGAGACGGTGGCTCATTCGCTATACATGCATAGTGGATGAGCCACATTTGCCACACCATTCTCTAGACATCCCTTAGCCAATGGCCTTATACATTATCAACTCATTAATTGCACAACATCCCCTAACGAATGAAGAATCAAAATAGTGTTCATTCTCTATACAATCCACAACGAATGACACTTTACATTAATTGCACAACTAACCCCTATACATTATATCTATTACCAAACTTGATAAACAAATAAACAAAGAACGAGATGACTATTGATTTATTAACACATATCCAAGTGGGTCTAAGGACCAAGGAAAGCAACAAGGTCAGAACTTAGTACCATATTTTAATTCGATTGAGAATTATGTTTCACTAATTTCTGAAGCATATATTTGTGCAGGATGATGATGCTGGTTGGTGGGTTGAATAAAGTGTAACTAGCCATGTATGCAAGTTGAAGAAATTCAAGAAATTGAAGATTGATCTATCCTAAAGACGGGGGTATGTTGCAATCGAACCAATCAATGGACTAGGCAAAGTCAACTTTTTTTACTTCTGGAAAATGTTTGTATTTAGACAATGTTTTTATGTTCCCGGGATTCGAAAGAATCTCTTATCTGGTGTTGTGTTAACTAATTTCGATTGTAAGCAAGTGTATGAAAGTGACAAGTATATATTGTCAAAACATGGCACTTTTTTTTTGTTTCGGTTATCTATGTAATGGTATGTTTTAGCTACATATTGATGCTTCTTTTGTTAATCAATCTGTTTGCATGGATTCTAATAGTTCAAAAGTTGTTTTAAACGAATCAGAATTGTGGCATGCTAAATTTGGGCATGTTCATAGTAAAAGTTGAAAAGATATGTCTAAAATGAGTTTGATTACGGCTTTTGATTTAAACGATGAAAAATGTACTTGCAAGCTAACTAAATTACTAGAAAACCGTTTAAATGTGCTATTAAAAGAGAAACAAAGGTACTTGAATCAATACACAGTGACTTATGTGATTATCATGCAATACCAATGTTTGGAAATAAAATGTATATCATTACAATTTATAAATGATGCCTCTAGGTTTTGTTACATGTATCTTTTGCAGCCTAAGGATTATTCTTCAAATAAGTTTAGAATATACAAAAACGAGGTAGAGTTGCGAAGAAATGCTTTAATTAAAACATTACGCACAAATAGGGGAGGTGAATATTTCGATCTAGGTTATTTCCAATCAGTGGGGATTACACATCAAACTAGTGATCCTTACATAACACACCAAAATGATGTATCTAAGATGAATAATATGACATTAAAAGAATGATTAATTCCATGTTATCCTATTTAGGATTAAGTGATGGGTTTTAGGGTGAAGCTATGTTGCAGCTTGTTATCTGCTAAATATAATTCCTAAAAAAAGAAATAAAATTACCCCTTATGAGCTTTGGCATGTTGAGCCTCCAAAATATCATTACTTGAAAATATGGGGCTACAGAGCTGTGGTAAGGCTTACTTAACCAAAAAAAAAAAAATTAGGTGAAAGAGGTATAGACTTCATTTTTATTGAATATGCTGAGCATTCCAAGGCTTAAAGATTCTATGTTATGAAACATAACAACTGTGTATCAGTGAATACTGGTATTGAGTTAAGGGATGCGATTTGGGATGAGCAAAAATTCTCATATATACCTAGACCAAATGACATGATGATGTTTCATCAACTTCAGCTGAGCAAAGAAGAAGTAGTAGAGTAGAAAGCCTAAGAACCATGGTTTCGATTTATATTTGGTTGAAAGATCTAGAAATGAGATTTAAAAGAAATATGAATATTGTTTCAATATTGAGAAAGATCCTAAAACCTATAGTGAGGCTATGGAATCTCGGATGTTGCTTTCTGTAAAGAGGCGATAAATGATGAGTTGGACTCTATTATGTAGAATAACACTTGAAAATTATCTGATTTACTCCTTGGTTGTAAATGGATCTTCAAGAAGAAGATGAAAGTAGATGGTTCCATTAATAAGTTTAAGGCCAGATTGGTTATCCGAGGCTTTAGACAAAAGGAATGACCTTACTACTTTTGGTACATATGCTCATATAGCAAGAATATCCACAATTATATTGTTGATCGCTTTAGAAGAATACATAATCTTGTGGTTCATCATATGGATGTACAAACTGCATTCATGAATGGTGAATTATATGAGGAGATATATATGAAACAATCTGAGGGTTCAGCTATGTCTAATAATGGGCATAAGGTGTGTATGCTTGTAAAGTCATTTTATGGTTTAAAGCAAGCACCAAAGCGATGTCATCATAAATTTGATGATATGGTGTTGTCTAATGGTTTTCTTTTGAACCAATCAGACAAGCGTGTATACAACAAGTTTGATGTTTTTGGTAAATGAGTAATAATTTGCTTATATGTAGATGCAATGTTGGCCTTTGGTACAACCCAAGATCAGGTTAACAAAATGAGGAAATATTTGTCATCTTGTTTTGATATGAAGGATATGGGGAGGCTGAAGTGATCCTTGGCATAAGGACTAAATGTGAAAACAATGGTATTTCAAAATCTCATTATATTGAGAAGATTTTACAGAAATTTAATTTTTCTTAATTGTTTTCCTCTTAGTACTCATATGGATCTTGCTTATAAGCTTTTGCTTAATAAAGGTAATGCAGTGAACCAAATTGAATATTCACGAGTTATAGGATCTCTCATGTATGCAATGATAACTACTAGACCGGATATAGCTTATGCTGTTGGAAAGCTTAGTAGGTATACTAGCAATCCAAGTTCAAATCCTTGGCAAGCTACTAATCGAGTATGTAGGTACTTGAAAGAAACCATGGATTATGGTTTGAATCATACTGGATTTCCTTAGGTTATAGAAGGATATTCATACGCAAGTTGGATTAATAATATGGAAGATCATTCTTCCACAAGTGGATGGACTTTTCTATTTGGGGGAGGTCCTGTATCATGGGTATATAAGAAACAAACTTGCATCACTAACTCCACTATGGAATATGAGTTTGTAGCATTAGCAGCAACTTGTAAAGAAGTTGAATGACTAAGAAACCTGATTTATGAGATTCCATTGTGGCCTAAACGATATATATCACATATATCTATCAGGTGTAACAATACTGCTACTTTGGCTAAAGCTTATAGTCAAATGGATAAAGGTAAGTCTGGAAACTTAGGTGTAGACACGTCATGATTCATGAGCTCATCATGAATATGTGGTATCAGTGGAGTTTGCAAAAACTTTATAGAATTTAGCCGATTATTTAACAGTATCGTGAAGTAAAGATCTTGTGCATAAGTCATATGTAGGGATGGGTTTAAAGTCCACTTGAAATTTCTCACGTTGAGACACCCAATGCCCATCTAATTTGATGTTAGGTGCTGAATTCAATGTGAAAAACTTAATATCTAGAAATTGAAATACATTGGTTGCATCATCCCAAGGTATGTGTTCAGACCTACAAGTTAGGGAGGTTGAAGTTTAGCTTCTTAATAGTTTTTTTTTCTTCTGAAAAATTGTATATGAAGATGCAAGAGGAAAAGAACTACCTATATGAGCATGCAGTTTAGCCGCTTTAAGAAGTTGAGACTTGGTTTTGATATGCTCATTGAAGTATATGACACATGCTAGTAAAAATAGTGTCAAGTAAGAATGTACGAGTATGTGAACTTGTGTGTATATTATCTTCGATTATTCATTTTGAATAGAAAGAGTTCAATCGTAGCGGCACACTATATTCGAATATTTGAAATGTGTAGTATACTAATATGAAATTCAATCATCACGATATTTTATTTATGCATAAATTTATTTGCGTGAGTTTTTTTAAGCTAATCAAGGATTACCCCCAAATGGGAAAGGATTGATCGGGATTAACTTGTTGATTAAGTTAATGTAATATAAATCTAAATAAGTCTGTTGTGAGGTGCATATTTATTTGATCTTATTATAATTTATAATCTTATTGGTGCTTAGGCCTAAGCAATGGGGGTTTCAAGGGGGCAGCAACCCTAATAGCAGGATCTAAGGGGCAAAGCCTTGGTTCGTTGGGTCGAGCTGCCAGATCAACTTAGAAATTTTTTATTTTAACTTACGTTGCCTTATTTTGACTTACGATTTTTTTTGAACGAAGAATTTCTTGTATTTAGGCTACCACACTCTCCAAATTTGAAGTGCCCCGATGCCCCACTCTGGTAAGACTATGTTGTCCTAACCGGGTCAACGTTGGCTTCAGACTTTGGCTTGGGCGTTTCCCCGAGAAATCATACCGTTGACTGCCACTTGACAATCGTTGTGCAACCACAAGAGCATAACTCTCTTGCGTAACACATCGGTGGGACGAAAACCCGGGTGGGCTCAAGGTTCGAACTAACAACCTTCGCACAATGCCTAGTTTAAATCTTTATTGCCAATATTCACTCAAATGTTAAACAAGTGAGATTTAAATTTGAATTTTCACCGGAGAACCCAAGTATCATACCACTGCACCATAAATAAATGGGGATTTATTATTTGATTTACGTTGAAATAAGTGTTTGTCATTTTAACTAATATATTTAATTAAAGACTTGATTTATCTCAAATAACTAACTTGTGTTGGGCAATCTTAAAAAAATAAATAAATGCGCCGTCTTGCTTTTTTAATCATTCCGATACAAATTTTAATGAAAACAAAGGTGTCTTGAAATGTATATATACTAGTTTTTATTTCTCGTATTATGATGGTTGTTTTATATTGTTTGTTTTAATATTTATTTATTTTTTGAATTTATATATTTTTTATTGTATGAAAGTTAATAATATACTTATGGTGATTGTTTCACAAATAAATGAGATGTTTAAAAACTATATGGTTTTGATGATATCCAAGACCCGTTTAGTTTTTTTACTATAAAATTGGTTTATTTAATTATAAATAATATTTATGAAAGTTAATAATGTACTTATGGTTTGATGAGATCCAAGACCCGTTTATTTTTTTACTATAAAATTGGTTTTTTAATTTAAATAATATATATATATATATATATATATATCTTTTTTAAAATAAATAAGATATTAATTATTAGTATATCCTATTTTATAGGATTTTTACATCAATAATTTGGTGAGAATAATTGTTTATTTAATGAGATGTTATAACCCATTTAAGGAATATCTGGGTTTGGTAAGACCCATACCCATGAATTCGGGTCAAATGCATGAGAAGCCTTCATTTAAAAATCAAGTAAATCTGAAGACTCCAAAAAAAAGGAAGAGCGATCATATCGCAACACGTAAGATTTTTATGTTTTCGTTTATATATATTATAGATTTTTGGTTTCGTGAGTGTTTTGACATGTGTTTTGATAGCCTATTTTGATAGCAACCGGATGGTAGCTAGTTGGATTCTTTAGAAACTGATTTAGTGATTTGTATGCTCCTTCAGTACTTACTATTATGTGTACGTTAAGTAAGTCCACCTAAACTCTGTTAGACAAACGAGGTGGTACCTGATCATCACCCTTTGCAGTCTCTAGAGAGTCTTTACAAACCATGTCACAAGACTGATAAATTCTACCCTAAAACCAATTTTGTATTTCATCATTCTCTTGTGAGTCTTAACCAACTCAAGAAATAGTCTGTACAACTTTTCTAAGGTTATTTCTTGATAAAAAGATTCGATTGAATATGAGAGATCAGACTCAACATAGGACCAAACGCAATTCGACATTTATCATAAGTTGATCCGAGTGTGCCTCCTAAACTTCTAAATAACAAATTAAAGTAGACTTCTCTTCACTCCTTCATTTTCAACTTTAGCCTCACCTTGATATACTGCCGGATTCTTTCCTTTCATAGCCTGCTGAAGCTCTTCCTCATAAAGACTATCATTTTGTATGAGAGAAATTTCAAGATGGTTTAATACTATTGTCTCACACTTGTACTTCAAATCAACTAGTGAATCTGTATACTTAAAACCTTGTAGATTACACATACAAGTCCGGGGGTGGGAGTACGTTGTACATATCAAGTTCCCCGGGATGCTCATTCTTATGAAGTTCCTCCCGATCAAGTTCTTACAATGATGTTCAATTTGTTTTGTCGTATATAACTACAACACTTGTAAACTTATTTGACTTAACGTGAAATTATGACATATCTAGATAACGCGTTGTCTAAAATTAAAAATAAACGAAATGATAAATGTATTTAATTAGACAAAGGCAACCTTATACAGTCATTCACTCATTTGTTGCTTGATCTTCTGTAGTCATCCTCCAAACAATCATTTTGTTTGTTTCACACAGATCATCACAAGTTAGGTTAGTTATTTATAACCCCTATTTAACCCATATGTAATTCCACTTAAATTAGCTTTACATAATACATATTTTAAAGTTATGGTTTATGTTCATAATAGTTTGAGCTAATGTATAAATAAGGAACTTGTAATTATTATTGTCTCAATACGGCAGAAGTAGTTTTGTTGGACATTAAAGTTCAACCAACACGTTTTAATTAACACTAGGCAATCATGAGATGCTGTTAAAGTGGGGATGTGCATGTTAAATGTAGAAGCATGGCTGACAATTTAGACACGATATATGACACGAACCTATACGACTGTAACATGTATAGCTTTAACAAGTTTCATGTACTAAACAAGTAAACATGAATCGACCTGTTAATTTCTGTGTCTAAACAGGTCAAATACCCGTTTATCTGTTAAGTATCCGTTAGTACCTGATTAGATTTTTTATAAATAAAAATATATAATGATATAATATGTATATACCCTAAATAGTTAACCCTAAATTTTTATACAAAACAATTGAACACGATGCATATCATTCCAATCTAACATCAAGCAGACGACGCACAAACCCTTTTCTGATTCTCCCTCTTTGGGTCTCGGGTAGACCGGTGGTTTCCCTCCACATCTCCAGTAGTCGCAGCCCTTCGATTCTCCGGTCTACCTCTCCACATCTCTGATTCTCCAGCAGTTTAGTCTCCTCGCAGTTGCAGCGGCGCCTCTGATATTCACAAGTTCGTGTCTTATCGTGTATTTCACCTGTTAATTCCATGTCTAAACAGGTGAAATACCCGTTAGTACCTGATTTGATTTTTATAAATAAAAACGTTTTTTTTTGCTCCTCCAAAATAATAAAGTATACAAAATAATTTCTAAAGATTAAAATAATGTACACCAATTATTAAAGAAACAATTTAACTACTCCCATGTCCTTCCTACTCTATATATACCCTTTCACCTCTTCACAATTCACTCATCCTCCATTCCTATTCTTCTTCTTTTTCTTATACTCAAAACCACTTCACTCAACCACCAATGACCACCACTCCCCACCATCACTCATCCGATCAAGGCGACACCGCCACCGTCAAATCTCAACCCTCAACGCTACCACGCCCACTTCCTAATTTCCTTGCTAGTGTCAAACTCAAACATGTTAAACTAGGATACCATTACCTCATCACCCATTTCCTCATCCTCACACTCCTCCCCCTAATTGCTGTCACCGCGGTCCACCTGTCCCAAATAAACCTCAACGGCATCGAAAAACTATACATCCATCTCCAATACAACCTCATCACCATCATAACCTTAACATGTGCCATCATAGTCGGATCCACCACATATCTCATGACCCGACCTAGAACTATTTACCTAGTTGACTACTCTTGCTACCGTCCACCAGACCGCCTTTCGGTCAAGTTCCACCAATTCATGGAACGTTCTGAAACACACGGTGGGTTCGACGAATCAGCACTCGAGTTCCAACGTAAGATTTTAGAAAGATCTGGTCTTGGGGAACAGACTTATCTCCCGGCAGCATTGCATGAAATACCGCCAGCACCGTCTATGGCGGCTGCTAGACAAGAGGCTGAGGATGTTATGTTTGGGGCTTTGGATAATTTGTTTAAGTCTACTAATGTTAATCTCAAGGATGTTGGGATATTGGTGGTGAATTGTAGTCTTTTTAATCCGACTCCATCCTTAAGTTCGATGATTGTTAATAAGTATAAACTGCGGGGGAATATTAGAACGTTTAACCTCGGCGGTATGGGTTGCAGCGCCGGAGTTATTGCGGTTGATTTGGCTAAAGACATGTTGCAAGTACATCGGAATACATATGCTGTGGTCGTCAGCATGGAGAACATAACTCAAAACTGGTACTTGCATGTTACAACTAAGAAAGTAAATGTCATAACAAAACTAATAAATAGGAGTTTAATTGTGTCCGGTTAAAGGGTTAATATTTTTGTTCACTAAAAAAAAAAGAAAAAACATTGACACTAACCGCATATACTTAAAATTGTGTAATACGAACACGACTTGTTAACTATGCATTCTTCTAAACGTGTCATACAAACAAGTTGATTGGTGATAATCAAATTGTAAACGTATTAATCGAGAGTTGATGGGATGTTAAAAACTAGTTTATACATGTGACAAACGGGTTAGTGGGTCAACCTGTTTAACTAAAAAGGTTGACGGGTGGATATGTTTGACTAAACAGGTTAAACAACTCATTCAAGCATAGACCCATATATTTCTCTATGCCAAATATATTAAGCCTAACCCACACACACTTATAATCATATACTTGAACACGCCATTTTTAACCCATGTATCTAAACGCGTCAATTTAGTTGACGGTTAATTAAGTTGTAAACATATAAATTAAGTTAACTAATGTGTTGTATAAAAGCCAGTTAAATATGTAAATTAAGGTAAAATCTAAGTCAAACTTTTTTAAGTAATTCACAAGTTGACAGGTTGACCTACTTAATTAAAGTATTAAACAATTGAACAAGTCAACACAAATATGACCAGTTAGTTTAAGATGGTGGACCGAAGCATGATTACTTTTCTAAACATGTTACGTTCAATGAAACAAAACCTGGTTCAAAAATCTCTTTTGATTCAATATTAATTACATTTGTTTTCAATCTCCACCGCAGTCCCACCACTCCACTCTATATGATTTCACTAATTGTGTTATTTTTCCATTCCATCATAAGGTACTTCGGAAACAAGAAATCAATGCTGATCCCGAACTGCCTCTTCCGCATCGGCGGCGCAGCGATACTACTATCCAACAAACCCACAGACAACCGCCGCGCAAAATACAAACTCCTCCACATAGTCCGCACCCACTGTGGCACCGACGACACCGCCTTCAACTGCGTCTACCAACAACAAGACGCCACTGGCAAAGTCGGCGTCTCGCTTTCCAAAGATTTAATGGCGATCGCGGGTGGCGCATTAAAAGCCAACATAACAACACTGGGCCCACTTGTCCTCCCAATCAGCGAACAGTTATTATTCTTCGCCACATTAATTACCCGAAAAATAACTGAAAGTAAAACCAGACCGTACATTCCAGATTTCAAACTGGCGTTTGATCACTTTTGTATTCACGCCGGCGGGCGAGCCGTGATTGATGAGCTGGAGAAGAATTTGCAATTGTCGGAACAACATGTCGAGCCGTCGAGGATGACGTTGTATAGGTTTGGGAACACGTCATCGAGCTCGATTTGGTATGAGTTGGCCTACACGGAGGCTAAAGGGCGTATGAAGAAAGGAAACCGCGTCTGGCAGATAGCTTTTGGAAGCGGGTTTAAGTGTAATAGTGCGGTTTGGGAAGCCGTTCGAGCCGTGAAGCCTGCGGAAAGTAGTAACCCTTGGGCAGATTGCATACATAAATACCCGGTGGAAATTAAATAAGTGTGGACTGTTTTAAGAATTAAAAATAACTCATATATACATTTATATATTATACAATATGATATATGTGTATATTGGACGAAAGAAAAAGTGTTGTAATAACTTTTTTTTGTTGAAGTTTATAAATGTTGTGTTGATAAATAATTGTTTGTGTTAAGTAATTTAATTTGTCTCATATAAAGGTGGTGTTTTGACATTCATATCGATAGTTACTATGCTCAGCTGGATGTTAGTAAATTTTATATTTTATATATAACTTTTTTCTTACTTTCAGTTCAAAATTAACAGCTAAACAAGTTGCCGTATCGACAGTGTCTAGTTTGGTTCGGATTTTAGTTTTTTCAAGTACATTCAAATAACGAACATTCCCGCACCACATATGTTTGTGTACACATTGGTAAAAAGTGATTACACTACATATGTGTCCTTAATATAATGTGTACTTTGATGATCATTTATAGATTCTTAGACTATGTGTAGTGGACGATATTGGAGGATAATGGGGGCTACAAAATGGAGGAACCCCCCCCCCCCCCCCCCGGGGCGATAATAGGGCAATAAGAGGGAGGGGTTGTTATTTATCGCCCGTTGATTAAAGGAAAATAATATTATTATAATCTTATGACCGTTGAACGATCAACAAAAAATATTAAAAACTTAATATAAATACCAAACTAATTCAACCATTTTCACCATTTCCACCATTTCATATATCAACTCAAATGCATCTTCGCCAATTCAAAACCCATTTTCACCAAGTATTTTTTTTTGCCAAAATTGTAACATTCGTTAATTTTGAAACCCGACCCATTTTTGTTTTCAATGAGATTTTAAACATTTATAATCAATGAAATGTTGTGTATGTCTATGTTTTAATCATGTTATTAGTTATATCATACTTTCTGTGCTAACAATTTCGTAAGTCTTGAAGAATCGAAAATTATTATCTCACATCGTTACTTATATCGTGTAACCTAACTTGATATTTGGAGTCCCTAATAAGTTATATATATGTATTTTGCATATACATAATAAGTTATAACTCATAAGTGTGTGCCTTCATTTTATAACACAATAAATTGTTAAATGGATCTTTATACATGTAATTAGCCTAAGTAGTATATCTAGATAATTATTGTAGCAAATGTTTCTTCTCATATCTTAAAAATACAATATAATATAACCCAAAAGACCCCTAAAACCGTTCACCACACCCCTTTCCCCTTCTTCAAGTTTTACAACTTTTTACAAAAGCAAACTTTTCTATGTTAACCCCTCCAACTTTTATTTGAGACCATCATCCCCTCATTTTTCTTTTGTACAATTATTTTCTTCTTTGAGATTCAAAGAAGAATATATCGTCTCCTCTCTCCCTCTCTAATCTCCATCTTCTTCATTTTTCTTATTATTACTATTTTGTCAATAATTAAGGTAAAGTTGTTGTGTAACACTAGTTGTTTTATCTTTAAGGTTTCTTTGATTCTTGTCATCTTCTTCATTTACATGGTTGCAAAGCCATCATATATCCCACATAATCTAATACACCATGGTGTGTGTTGTGGAGAAGACAAAGAACTAATGGTTGAAAAATGATATTCAATGGTCACACCTTAACAAAATTCTTACATTCCTTGTAACTTTGTGTTTTATTTAGATTTTCTTTGATAAAATAACCATAAGGGTATGATGATATATATTCTTTATATTATGTATTACTCACCCCATTAATGGCTTATAACTTATTTCCATCAAAAACCATTTGAAAATATAAATGACATTAATAATTGTAATGATTCAGAATTGACAGAATTCTTGGCAAACAAAGGTTGAGCCATAACTTTATAATAACATATTGAAATGGTGCAAGACCAATGCTATGGCTAAACTCATTAAGTTGTGGTTCTAATAATGTTTTATTTGCATTTTAATGACTCCATAGTGGTCAAATCGATATTAGTGTGCAGATCTGTATCCTTTTAGAAGAATGGCTGTTTTAGCCAATCTCCGGTCCGAATATGGCCAAATGTTTATCAATGAAAGTTGTTCCTAACACATCGATTTAATTGACTGGAGTTGTTTATAATTTATGGGAATTGTTTCATATTTTTTAATAATTTATTAATACTGTGACATCAAACTGTCCAAATTATATTTTTATCTTTCTTTTCCATTTTTAAGTACAAGTTTGATATCATCATACCATTATAATCTTTAGTTAATTATTCGTCAAACACAAACTAAAACTAGTTTTATTAATTTTATTTAGGGCTTACACATTAGTACATTCACACGCTTAACCAAGATCATAATCTTTTAACCCACCAAAGTTAATGTGAGTTTACATACCCCTTTTTCCATCTTTTATATTTTGGGGGTAAGATGTATACCTTATTACTATTACTCATGTTTTAACCCCACATCTTTTCAAACACAATTCGATATATGTTTATGTGTGATTATTTCATGCTCTATAATTATGCTCTATGTGCTTAAATGTATATTTTTTTGTTGGGTGGTTGGTATCTCATCCTCATATATTCCCATCTGGTATGATCATACATTTACCCACGTACATTGATTTTGTATCAATAGAAACGAGTCCACATCTATTTAGTTTCTTACATTTTCATAAGATTTGTTATGGTCACTATTTGCATATGAATTGTGATTTACCTATCTATATATAAAACTAAAACTTATGTATTCTCACCAATATTCGTGTTGACAAACTCTATTTTTCTAAATGATACATGTACAAGTAATCGATATTGTTCAAGATCGAAGATATTAATTTCACCTTAAGATTTTTATTCAGAATACAATGTAGTTGTTTTGTTTATTTAACTTGTGTACTTGCTAATATCAATGAGTTAAATTATTATTGTCGCTTTAATTAGTGTCTTTGAGCAACTGTCTAATCAATACATTACGCCCCAACATGTTCCGCCGCCTTTGGTCGGTTTGTGACACCCCCAAACTCTTCCGACATTTGGGAACAACGTCGCCAATAAGATAGCGTTTGGCTCTACTAGTACTCGTCCGCGCCGTAGGCTATCGTATATCCTTCGAGATCGTGAGGATGCGAACGATCGTTTGATGAAAGACTACATCAACGACTGACCTAGATACGACAACGTTAACTTTGAACGTCATATTTGGATGTCTAGACGTTTATTTTTGCGCATCGCGGGAGATTTGGAGTTGGAGTATACGTATTTTCAACAAAAACCCGATGCAAGAGGATATTTAGGATTCACCGCCATCCCAAAGTGTACTTCAGCGCTACGCATCCTCGCATACGGTAACACGACAGACATCAGCAACGAGTATTTAAAGATGACTGAGAAAACGACGCGAGACTCGTTGGAGAATTTTTGCATCGGTAATTTAAATTGTTTAAACTAATTGTGTTAAATTGTTTAAACTAATTATTTTTTAATTTATTTTTCTTAAACATTTATTTCTATGGGAATAATACAATTATACGGTGGTCGTTATCTGAGGCATCCAATTTCAAACGACCTAACTCGCATATATGATGTACACGAAAGCAAACATTTTTTTCCATTATGATCAGGAGTATAGATTGCATGCATTGGGAGTGGGGAAACTATCCAACCGCATGGGGAGGTCAATACAACCTTGGTGACCATGGAGTACCAATGGTTAGTCTTAGAGTATTTGTTCACACGACCTTTGGATTTGGTCGGCCTACTTCGGCTATGTCGGGTCCAACAACGACATAACGTTCTCAACACGTCACCCGTGCTAGAGTATTACATCAGCTGTAGCATACCGGTCTTACCGTTTTATGCCAACGGTACTTACTATCTTCACGGATACTATTTGGGATATAAGATATATCCGGAGTATTCGATCATCGTTAAAACGTTTCAAGAGTCGATCTGTAACATCCTACTTTTGATGATAATAAATAAAAAGGAATTTCGTTTACTTGAGGGTGTGCTATTATTTACTTAAGTTAAATAAATAATAAAGTGTGGGCTTGGACAATAAGATGGAATAAGAGATGGTGATGGGCCTTAGGTCCATGGACGTAAGGGTATATAAACTTCTTTAAACCTCCCTAAAACTCTAAAACCCTCATTTCCACCAACCTTGCCTTCATACACACTAAAAAACACACACAAACACTCCTCTAACCTTATGGCTTAGATCTGAATCCAAATAAAAAAGGGTTCGTGCTAGATCTTTGATTATTCAAGCAAGAAACAAGTCTAGAGTCACGTATTGAAGCTAACCCATAGACCCAAAATGTACGTTTTAGCTTAAAGCTTACGTTTTTAAGGCCCGTTTGCCCTAAGGGTTGATACGAAGGCAAACTGGGCATTCTTATGCAATAAAAATGTGAACTTGATGTTAAAAATAGACTTGTTCAACTCGTTAGCGAAGACCTAGCTAAACCGGGTTTGGAAACCAATAAAGGTTTAAACTTTATTGTCAAGCGAGCAAGATCTTTGCCGAGGGATGAAATATAAATGGTTAAAAAGATGAAATAATGGTAAATATAATGTTGGACGATAATATATGTAATAATATTAACAACAGTGCGCTACGGTAGGAGTATTCAAATGAAAAAGTGTTCGAAGGAAAAAGTATTCGAATGAGAACTATTCGAATAAAAGGGAAATGTAATTAGAGGGAGGAAATGTAATCAGAGGGAAATAATGAGAATGGAAGCTTATGAATCAAGTCCTTATGGAACCTATGACTCAGGAAAGCAATCGAATCAAATGGGGAAAAAGATCGAACTGAATGGGTGATTCGATTATATTAGAAAGTCAATTCGAATAGAATCTGTCATTCGATTAGAAAGTCCATTCGAATAGAAAATCCATTCGAATAGAAAGTCCATTAGAATAGAATCTGCCATTCGAATAGAAAGTCCATTCGAATAGAATTTGTCATTCGATTAGAACTGAGAATTCGATTAGCTTAGTTCTGATTTAGAATTTTCTGATGAACCTTTAGTAAAGAACTGAGAATTCGATCAGATAGATTAGTTCAGCTCGACCCCAGCCATGGGATCTGGCCCTTGGGCCCCGCTATGGGCTGCCGCCCCTAGACCCCGCTGCCATGGGTGCTGCCCCCGGACCCCCGTAGTTAGGGGTTTCTATGACATTCGTCAATTTCGGGTCTCATTTGTATTCGTTTTTGTAATCGTTTATCATGTAACCCGACCTGTTTTGTAAACTGAAACCCTTGATATAATCAAAATGATGGATTTTATGTTACAATATTGTTTTATACTTGTTGGATCTCAAAAACATCATTTTCGGTCCTTAAAATGCTTTAAAAACGCTTTAAAAAAACTTCAGGGGCTAAATCTGCCAAAAAAAACTAAGTTTGAAAAATCTGGGCGCCCACCCCATCGCGCCGCGTGATGGGCGAGGCCAAGCCCGTCGCGTAGCGCGACAGGCATCAGATCATCAGCATCATCATGTTGTTGTTTGTGCTTTACATCCTTTTATCCAATCCGATTTTTTATACATTAGACCTCATGCATAACCCTTTCAATCTTATCCTATATATACAACACCCTCCTCTCCATTAATACCTGCTCATACTTTATCTTCTCTCTCAAATTCAAAGGTTTTAAAGGTTGTTTTTCATTGTTCTTGAAAGTTTGACTTTCAAAAGTCAAACTGATCATGGTCTTTCATTTAAATCAACTTGTTAGCTCTGATTAATACTTGAAGATTGTTATACAACATATATATATATATATATATAATATACACCCTTGTTACCTTTGGTGGTCACTTCTCCGGTCTCGGTCGGTGGTGTGTCGGGTCTCGTAAGGCAAGGCTTCATGGAGGACTCACGTGGTCCTTGATATATATATAATTATATAACTTGTTTATGCTTATTAACCATGCTTAACTTCTGCTCATTTTAGTTTGTATATCATATTTATGAATTTCCATGGTTATGGGTTTGTAGAGACTAGCCTCGGTTTAACCGTAAATAACTCTAAACCGTAAACCGAACTTTGTTTACTAGTTTTGTTAAATATTGTATAAACATGTTTTATGTTAGATTTAAGTTTCAAAAATCATTTTTATGAGTTAAATGGTTATGGGTTTGTAGAATCTAACCTCGGTCTTAACCAGAAATAAGATCCGAACTGAAAACCGAACTTTTGTTTAAAGACTTTATTGTTGACTTTTGAATGTAAAACTTAAGTATCATTATTTATAAATTATTATACAAGTTCTTTGATGTTTGGGCATGTAGTAACCATTCTTGATCTTATTTCGAGATGGAAACTGAACCAAACTAAACTAAACCGATTTCACTCCCTTAAGACACACAAGTGTGTTTCTAGCTATCAAGACTTTTATATTCTTTAAAAATACTTTATAAACTGATTTTAATTATTTTCTTAAAGCACTTGGAATGTTGAATCCAACTTGATGTTATAACAAAGTTTGGACTGACAAAACCGAACACCCGCTTAACGGACGTTGTTAGTTCTAAAACAATAGAACTACATACTTGGTTAAGTCTTCTTAAATTTTATTGAGTTATCTCATAACATTCATTATTTTGGAAAGTTGACTTTGGGTTTGACCAATTATCAAGACCCGAACCAACAACCTGATCACTCGTTAAAACCCGTTTTAGTATCTATTATAAAGGGACTTGCATTCTTGCATTTTTACCCACCTTATTACTTAACATAGGTTTAGTAAATATTAAGGGCTAGATACTTTAACCCAGTTTCGAGCAAACTTATATTTTTTAAACGACTAGTTTTATAATTCCTTAAATATTTACATTTTAAACCTTAAACTTTAATTGTTTGCATTTCTTATCATTTATTTTATTTAAAGACTTTCTAGACAACCTTTCTAATATAAGACTTCCTTTCATCTAGGCTTTGCTCGTTAACCCGCATCCTTCCGGTTACTCGTCATTTTACCGATCAAGTTTATTACTTGAACGTGAGTACTTTCATTCCCCGTTTTCCATCTTTCGTTTTGGGGGTGATATTGCATACCTATTCAAACTAAATGTTTTATACTTGATTCTTAAACCACAAACTTTATTGTATACTTTACTTAAATAAATGCTCGATTGGGTGTTCTATGCTTACATGCTTATATGCTAATGTGTTTACCGCTTTGGGTTGGTTGATTCATAAAACCGAGTATATTTGGCATCCCTTTATAGTAAGGTGTCATTAATGTATTCTTATTAACGATTTCATATAAATTCGAGTCTATTTGGCATCCTCTTATAGCAAGGTGTCGTTAATGTATTCTTATGAACGATTTCATTATCTAAATTGTTGCTATTATTTATTGTTTTGTATACAAGTTGTGAAATTTCCTATTATATACATATTGTTCAAAACTATGAAATTTCTCACCAACCTTTGTGTTGACAAATTATATTTTATGCAATGTTACAGGTTTGACTTTAGGTTGACTCGAGGCTTGAAGAGAAAACGTTATCAAGACTATTAGGATATTAGAAAAATGAACAATATATTATTTGCTATGTTTGAATTTGGTTATTGTGTGAACAAGTTATGTGACCCCTTATGATTTTATGAATTTAAATGAGTTGATTAAAAATTGTCACTTTAATAGTGTCTTGTGTTTTGGGCAATCCGTTGCACCCCAACATGTCCGCCGCCTTTGGTCGGGGTGTGACAGTTTCACTAACATAGAAGCATGATAAAGTTAAAGTTAGTTAATTAACACTTAAACTTATTACACAGTAAGTCGTGCACATCTAAGGAAGGGTGTTACCATTAACTCAGAGAGGAACATGACATAGGTGAGTTTCTAATCCCATTTCCTTGTTATGTTTTCGAGGTTATGTGCATACTCGATGTGATTAGTTAATATACTTACCTTAAGTGGTAAGTGTATGATATGCGGTTGTTTTATGAATGATGTGTGAATGATATGTGATAGTTATAGAAAAGTTTAAGTGTATGTGTGAAGGTACATTAATATAAACAGAAAGAAGATAAAGTATAGTTGTATGGTTGTATGATGGTATGCCTAAAGGGTTGCAGATCCTAATAATATACACGGAGGTTACAGGGTTGCAGACCCTAATAATATATGCGAAGGTTAAATGGTTGCAGAACCTAATAATATTTGCGAAGATTAAAGGGTTGCAGACCCTAATAATATCTTCGAATGTTAGAGAGCGAAATGCTCTTTAAAACGAATAGATAGTTATGTATGTAATGTACATGCTAAAAGAATGAAGGTATGAAAGAAAGAAGGAAAGTATGTATGCATGTATAAGAGAAAGGTAGACAGGTAAAGTATGTAATATGTATCTTCGGATATGTATAATGAAGTATGTGAATGTATTGTATGTTGCTTGTTTTAACTAGAACTCACTCAACGTAGCTGACTTTTAGTATGCACGCAGGTGAACTGGTTGAAGTAGCTCGTTTGAATTAGGACACATGGCACTGGACTGAAGATAATAGCATATTGAGAAAAATGTTGTGATATTTTGAAATGACTTTTTAAATTGTATTTAAAGACAAGAGTTTAATTGTTAAGAATATTTGAATGATTTTGTAATATATGATTGATCTTTTTATATTCCGCGAAAGTTTTAATTCACTCTGATATTTAGAACTGTATTTATGAGTAAATCCAACATCCAAGTAGGGTACCGGGACCGGTGCCTTACATGATCAAAGAAAAAAGAGAATACTTTAAGAAAAAGTAAGGGTCCGCGCGAAAGGATATTGATAGGTGTTTCAGGGTTCTAAAACACGTTGGCATTATGTGAAAAACCTATGTCGTGTATGGTCGATGACAAAAATGAGTGATCCCGTGTATACGTGTATCATATTGCATAATATGATGTTAGAAGACAAGGGCATAGCAATATGCCAACACCATAAACCAGGGAGTGTTCTAGAACAATTCCCTGAACCAATCAAAGAACAAAGAACAACGAACACGAAACATTTACGAGCTCACATCAAGTGATATACATCACCAACTTAAGGCGGATTTGGTTCAACACGTTTGGGATAATCGTCCCGTTGAAGTCGTATATGAAGACGAAGACGGGGACGGGGAGGAGGACGAAGACGAAGATGACTAATAAATTAGTATTTTTATATGTATTTTTTTTATTTTTTGGTGTGTTTTTTATTTTTATTTTTATTTTATTTAATTAATTTAATAAACTTTTATAAATTAATGGTTTTTGTGTTTGTTTAATTTAATTATAAAAAGAAAATAATAAAAAAAGGTGATGTGGCAAAGGAGGAGCTACAACACCATTACACCCCTAAAACAAAAACTCACTTTTTGTTGACTGGGCGTCACGTGACACAAATCGTCCCATTTTGTAACCCATCTAGTACACATAGCCTTAGTGTATATGCTCTAGTGATTCCTCTCCATGTTAGTGCATGTGTTGTTGGTCCTCTACATGTGTTAGTGTGTTAACGGTTGCTCTTTAATACTATTAATATTAAGGTGTAGACAACATATGATTCTCTTTGTTTAAGATGAAATTGGTTTCCGTTCGAAGGGATCCATGGACGGTCTTTCACATCAACATTTTATAGTGTATTATTTGAAGAAAATGAGGGCTCGAATGTTCTTTTCAACAATCCTTGTATAATTAACCTTAACGCCTTGTTCTTGAGTTTTTTAACCAAGGAATGAAAAAGAAAGAAGAGGGAATGATAAGAAAGGGAAGGGAAGGGAAGGGAAGGGAAGGAAATTTTTTTAATAGGTGTGTTCTTGAGTTGGAAGGAAATTGGAGGAAATGAAATGATAACTTATTGGGAAAAAGCTTATCCTTAGTAATCATCCCATTTTTGGAAGGATAATTTATTTGGAAAAAACATTAATTTAATCTCTCCTAACTCCTTCTACTCCTTTCCTTTTCATCTTAAAAAAAAACTCAAGAACACGCATATTTTAACTATTCTTAGTTTTCCTTTCCTTTCTTTTCCCTACTTTAAAAAAACTCAAGAACATGGCGTAAACGTTTTTGACAAAATAAGTCACAATTTGTAAATGAAATGACCAAGTGACTAATTATTCAAATATAACAATACAACATACAATTACCAATTTTAAATAAATAAGTTAGCCCTAAAATTACCCATTGTAAGTTGTAAGAGATAAAGTAAGAGACGAGGGACAATACTAGAGAGGATGGAGACCAGAAAAGGGTGTGGTCCAGCTACAGTAGAGGATGGTGGCGACCAGTGAGAGTCCAGTACGTTGAAGGTTATGATGTGTGTGTATGTATGTTTGGTTGATAAAAACTTTAACTGGAATTGAGTTTAGTTTTAAGAAAAAAATCTAGAAAAAAAAACGGGTTGAGTATGACTTGACTAACTGCAATTAAGTTGAGTTTTAAGAAAAAAAAACTAGAAGAAAAAACAGGTTGAGTATGACTTGATGTGACCAGTCAGTTGAAGAATAAAGGAGTTACCAACACATCAAAGTTAATACTAATAGCACGGATTCCATCTATCAATTATTATGCGTCTATGAAACTTTAATATACCATCACTAAGAAATTTTTAAAAAAACATTGGGTCCCGAAACCCTGATCCACACTACATTGGTCCGCCCCTGCCCAATATACAAAGAAGGCGTTGAAGCGACAATTCAAGCATGGTATCGTATTTCGAAACCTTTGTTTGTTAAAATTGTAGGTGATAGATATGCAATGTTTCAAGAGGGCATACATGGAAGGATAAAAATAGTTTACATTGTAACAAAAATGCATATCGGCCGCTAAACAACTTGCAATTGGTAATCTTCTTACGGATACAATAAGTATTTATGTATAGTTGAAAGGACTTTGTGTGAATGCCGACAATTATTTTGTAGTTTCACAATTCAGTTATACTTCATGGAGTTCTTAGGTAGACCGACACGTCATGATATTGCGCTTGTGTATCAAGCACATAAGAAAAACATCACCTTCATTGGATTATGGGTAGCACTGACTATACATATCTTGTTTGGAGGCTGTGTCCTACCGAGTTATGAGACCAATATATGAAAGGTGATCACCGATATTCGACGGTCATGTTCATGGTTTTCGTATTTTGATGTGTTGTCAATTTGAATTATGAAATGTTTTAACTTTAAGGAAAGTTTGGTTTTATTTGTGTTTATAACTGTATAATTTATTTAATTTAGTTTTTTTGGTTTCAATAAAGAGAATATCTCATAGAATAGTAACCAAGTTTCAAAAATATTCTAATTAGGTCACTCATGCATATTTTTCTCAAATCGGGTCACTAATTCTTCAAATAGAGTCTCAACAATTTTTTTATGCGTCATGAAATAAATTGAGTATAATATGTGGGGGTCGGAATTTGCAATATATGTAGTTAAATCTAGAAAATTTTAAAAAACATTAACTATTTTAAATTCCAAAATAAAAAATAAAATTAGCGTCGCCACTCAACGTCAACATAAAAAAAAGATGAAAAGATTTTCTATGTGAAACAAAAAAGAAAAAGGCTAAAAAAAATTTAAAACCTTTAATTTAATAAAGGGGCAACTTCATAGAATAGTATCAAAGTTTCAAAAGTGTTCCAATTATTTCTCTCAACTTTAAAAAGTGTTCCAATTAAGTCACTTAATTTTCATATTTTATTAAATTAAAGGTTTTAACATGTTTTTTTAGCGTTTTTCTTTTTTGTTTCACTTAGGAAATATTTTTATCTTTTTTTTATGTTGACGTTGAGTGGCGACGTGGATTTTATTTTTGAATTTTAAAATAATTAACGTTTTTAATTATAACTACATATGTTGCAAATTCCGACCCCCACATCTTATCCTCCATTTCTTTATTGACGCACACAAAAATCGGTGAGACTCAATTTGAAGATTTAGTGATCAAATTTGAGAAAAATATGCATGAGTGACCTAATTGGAACACTTTTGAAAGTTGGTTACTATTCTATGACATATTCCTATTAAATATGAAAATTGAGTGACTTGATTGGAACACTTTTTAAAAGTTGAGTGACCTAATTAAAACACTTTTAAAACTTGGTTACTATTATATGAAGTTGCCCCATCAATAAAACTCAATTTTTACCAATATATAGATCAAAGTATAAATCTAGCTGTATGCATTGAATTAATGAAGTTTTCATATACATTGCATCCAGATGATCACTGACGTGATGATGTGATGCAAAAGATCATTGATGTGATGCTTAAAATCATTCATGAATAACGCTTTCTTCTTTGTTTCTTGTTGCTTGCTTACTTTTAGCAAAATAAAAACAAGAATGGCAATTTTGAGAAATAAAAATAACAAAGAAATCTTGCACGTAATTTTCTATTTTGCATGAAATTTGCTTGAAAGTTGCATGTTTTAACCACTTTGCATGATCGGATCATGTAATTAGTATTCTTCTTTTTAGGTGCTTGTTTTTGGTCGCTCCTTTATTGGGTAGATTCAACTCCATCACAGGTTACTTCTGTTACCCAATTGAAAGCAAAACTACATACATCTATATCTAGGAGTGTGCATTAAATCGAAAAAATCAAACCAAAACCGAAAAACCCAAAAAAACAAACGGAATTAAAACCGGCGGTTCGGTTTTAAACTTTAGCAAAAACGAAATATTGATTTTGATTCGGTTTTGTATTTTGTTAAGAACCGAAAAAATCAAAATGATCATAATATCTTAACCCCAACCATTTAAACAAAATCTACCGATAACTATTTGTTTAGTTTTAACACAAGGTTAATAACAAATATGTTTGGTTTCTACATATGGTTAATAACCAATAATAATACTTTTAGTTTTGATTTTATATTTTAATTTTAAATGTATACCTTATTAGCTTTTAATATTTAAGGTCCAAAGGTTCATTATTCTATTAATCAGTAGTTTATAGCAAAAATTAATATGTTCAATTTCAATATCGTGGGTCAAGTTTTGGCTTGATTAGTAAAACCGAAAAAACCACATTCAAAGCCGAACTGAACCCATAAACCGTAAACCGAAAAGGCCGAAACCGAACGGTTTAAAAAATCATGCAATCGAAAGTTTGGTTTTCGATAGGCTTTAGTAAAAAACTGTACCGAACAGCACCACACACACCCCTATCTATATCTACTCCTCAAGTGCCCGCGCGATACAATGTGTACGCACGAACATTATAGGTGTCAATACACTGATGGTATGTGCTTAACGTGGCATCGGACGCGTAACCGGTTTTGGTAAACGTGTCACACAAATACAAGAGCAATCCAGTACGCATAAACAATGTCATCCGCGTAACTGATGCTTGAACGCGCGTAACCCGTAGCGAAAATCAAGAAACAAAGATAAAATGTATAGTAATTTCAAATAAACCATTTTGTAACCCAACGCGTTTTGACGCAAAACCTAAACCGATCCGACATTGTTTTAACCCAAAACACGTTTCGACGTGAACCCATCTTGACTCGAACGAAATTAACCGTTGTATCGACTTGTTCCGACCATAATCCGTTCTAACCAATGAGCCGACCCCGCTCGACTCGTTGCCGGTAATTGGTAATCACGTAAAATGTTAGTTTTTTAAAATTAATAAACTATAGCAATACCATACTCAAATTAAAGAGAATAAAATGCTCGACTTTATAATGTAATTTGAAAAAAAAATATTAACGTGTTTAATGGTTATGGTTGTTTAAAAGACATGTTGGTAGTTCGTCTAGAATAAGAGATAAAAGTGTAACTATTATATAAATTAACTAAAACTGACTGAAGTTGAATGATTAAAATTGTAACTATTTTTTTGAAAAAATTTTATGCATCATTGTTGTACCTTTTGCATGGTTGTTTGTACCTCTTAAAATTTAAGATGTCTTTTGGATTCGTATTATATATAGTATAGATACTAGGGTTGGGTTAAATAAATAAATTATACCCAGTGGAATCCCACCAATAGCAAAGCTACAAGTAGGGTCTGAGGAGGGTGAGATGTAGGCACACCGTACCCTTATCCAATGAGATAGAGAGGTGGCTTCTAGAGAGACCCTCAGCTCTACAAAACATATGTATTAGAGTATATAAGAGGAAATCAAAGTTCAACAGTGATATAATTAATAATAGCACGCAGTAAAATAATAATACTAATACATAAATAGATAAAAAATATATAATAAATGAAAAGAAAATAACATAATGGTGTGTGACCAAAAATAAGCTAAAGAGAAGCTCCTAAGGTATTCCTTTCTCCCTAAAAATCCTTAACTTTAATTCTACGTCTCCAAGAATTCCTATCCTCAACCATGTCCTCGGAGAGGTTTAGGTCTAGCAAATCATGTCTAATTCTCTCATCCCAAGTCAATTTAGGTCGGCCTCTAGCCCTCCTCCCCTGTATGGTAATGTTTTCTATGGATCTAACAGGATTCACCGTCTGTCTTCTCTTCACATATTCAAACCATCTCAATCTCCACTCTCTTATCTTGTCGGATATGTTAGCTACCCTTAATCTTTCCCAAAATGTAAGGCCCCGTTACCGGTGCCCTACTTTGGACGTTGGATTTACTCATAAACGCAGTTCTAAATATCAAAGTTAATTAAAACTTTACGCGGAATATAAAACTTTCATAACATTACAAATAATAATTCATAACTTGTCTTAAAACATTTTTGTCTTTCAACATTAAAACATTAAACACAAAACAACTTGCTCTTCAGATGCCAGACTCTTATTCTTCCGCCATCTGTCCCCGCTCAAGCCAGCTGTCTCATCCTACTCACCTGCATGCATATTAAAAGTCAGCTATGCTGAGTGAGTTCTAGTTAATCATACATCATACAATACATATACTTACCTTCAATTATGCATCCGAAGATACATAATAATTACTTTACTATTTTACTCTCATTACATAAGTTCATACATACGTACATACTTTATTACTTTCATACTACATATTTACTTTCCTTTCTATCTCAGATATTATTAGGGTCTAATCCCTTCCTTTTCTATCTCAGATATTATTAGGGTCCGATCCCTCTTTCCTTTGTCTATCTCAGATATTATCAGGGTCTGATCCCTTTCTTGTCTATCTCAGATATTAGTAGGGTCTGATCCCTCTTTACTTCTCTATCTCAGATATTATTAGAGTCTGATCCCTTTCTTCTCTATCTCAGATATTATTAGGGTCTGATCCCTTACTTCTTCATCTTCGTACATTCTGTCTTTACATACCCGTAACATACATATACAGTTTTTACTCATTCAAACATATTCATATGTTGTACATATATCTATCATACACATTCATTTATTATATACATACCTCCCTTGTCAATACATGCAATATCCGAAGATCATTCACGTACCGACAAGCTTTCGTTCACATTAAAGATATACATATTTAACATATAAATCATGCATGGCATACACTTACCATTTAAGGTAAGTGTATTAACTATCACACCGAGCATGCACACAGCCCCGAAAACATAACAAGGAAATGAGGTAGAAACTCACCTGAATGCGGTTACGTTCACCGTTTATGGTTATTCCTTTCTTGAGCTGTGCACGCCTAACTGTATAACAATTACACGTATCAATTTAACTATCACTACCCATATCACGTTTCTAGTTTAATTATTACCGTCAACGAATGGGGGTCCGGGGGCAGCGTCCCTAGCAGCGGGGTTTTAGGGGCGGCAACCCCTAGCGAGGTCCAAGGGACAGAGCCCCTGGCTGGGGTTAATATTTTATTTACATTAACTGTCTTAGCACATTTTCCATTAAGATTTTGAATTAATATTTTATTCTCTAACTCCTTCTTTATAATGAATTGCTTCTGATTCGTTACGTATTCTTCCTTAATTCGTTATCCTGATTCGTCACCTTATCATTATCTGATTCGTCATTCCAATTCGTCATCTGAACAAGACTTGATTCGTTATCTTAATCCTAACGAATTGGCGAGTAACGAATCACCTGATTCGTTATCTGGTTCGCTATCCTAGTTCGTTAGCATAATTCATTACCTTGACGCAACAAACTGGGTAAGCTAATTCGTTATCTTGACATAACGAACTTGTGAACTAATTCGTTATCTGGACATAACGAATTGCATCAATCTTATCCAGACTTTGACTCAGAGGTCAAAGTCAAAATCGATATGAACACCCAAACAGTCAACCCGAACCATATTGCAATTAAACCTCAAATCTCAATGAAATAACACGAATTTGGTACCAATCAACTCGTGTGCACCTCGCCTAAAAACCCCAATCCATTAATCATCCAAACATTCATGTTTATATGGTGCGATTTACCCATTTGTATATACGTCTTGTTAATTCAACAATTACACCATCAAACGTTAATCAATTTCAGTTAGTTTTGTTTTGTTGGATTCGTTTTTACCTCATAAACTCAGATATAGGATTATTAGACGAATCCGAACCTAAATGAACAAGATCCCGTCATAACCGTACCTTAAAGGAGTCGGTCTACGAACACGGTCTAGTCTTGATGTTGTCTTGGTTCGTCTTAACATTCTAGAACCAATAATCCCGGGTTTTCGCCTTCGGATCTTGACTCGGGTTAGAGGATAGTGTTTGTGTATGTTTTTGATGGTGTAGGCTATGGTGTAGAGATGGATAAAATGGAAAGGATTAGGATTTAAGGGGTATTTATACTCCCTTAAGCCCATGGACGTAAGGCCCATTCCATCTTTTATATCTTCTAAAGTCCAAGTCCACTCTCTCATAGTTTATTATCTAAACTGTTACACGACACACTATTAAATAAACGAAACTTATTTTATTATTATAACCGAAAGTAGGATGTTACACAAAACACATCGTTTCTTATTCGGTCTAACCTTGTGTGCCCACACATCCAACATAGAATTCTCATCTCATTTCTGCTACCTCCAACCTTTATAATTTTTAGCCTTGTGTGCCCACACATCGTTTCTTATTCGGTCTAACATCGTTTCTTAAATAAAAAGTTTGATATTTATAAGTAGGATGAGATGTAATCCATACCAATAATTTTAGATTTGAAGGGTTGCAATTAGTTTGCGGAAATATCTAACAATACTATTCAAACATTACAATTGTTCACATGGCAATCAACTAGGTTGTCCACCTATGCATCCAACTCACTATGTTTCCATATTGATCTTTTCCACATATTCATCTTTTATTTTATTCAATAGAAGTTACAAAACATTGAACTCTATTCAAAGATTCATAATCCACACCCAACTCCGAAACTCATTATTTTCTCAAATAACCTCTTAAATATATCAACCCTAATTTTTGTTTCGCCGTCTATTACCGTCATATACACCCAATTATAATGGATCCATCCACTTCAGCCCTCACATATTGGTTGCTCTGCCACAGATCCCAATCCCTAACATCCATATCTCCGTTATCACGGCATCACGAAAGTTCTAGACCAATCGGAATCCGAAAACAAAATATGTTTCGGAACCACAAGGATCAACCGTTAACCGCCATTGACCAAACCCTTATCCCTATTGCACTTCTTGCCACTATCAGTCACAGATATGTTGATCGATCTTCAAGGTATATTTTGTTTCTGTGTATTCTTTATTAATATGTTAATTATCTGGATTCAGCCATTCAACGACCGATTATTTATATGACTAAAAACATGGTTGATTGATGTATTATTAATGTTTTACTGATCAGTTTTGAATCGATTACAAACTAAACATTTGATAATGTTTAATTCTTATTTCGGTTTTACTAAGACATACAACCGAGTATATGACAATAACACTGACTTTAGTTATTCATTAATTTTTAAATTCAAATAATTTGACCTCATATCAATTATTAATTACAAACTTTATATAATCTTTCAATTATTTTCTTATATTTGGAAACAACTAAAAATAAGTTATGAAACAATTCTTATATGTTTAAAATTCTGATATCTCGGATCACTCATAGTGTTAAATTGCTGAAATTAATAACATACACTCATTATGTTATTATATACTAAATTCTCGGTTCAATATGTATTAAATTTAATTTTTTTATTACAATTACAAAATTAATTAATTTTTATGCTCCATTGTCAACATTCCATAATTTCAACAAGGTAGATACTTTATTTTATAAATAAAGCAAATAACTTCTGAAAATAAAAATATAACTGTTTTTTGTTATAATTTCTTAAAAATCCCACTGTTTTTTTGAATTATTTGTTGGTGTTTGTTATACAGGGAACGACTCGACCCGCTCATTAGCATGCACTTCTAGTTTATTGGTTTCTTTGCAAATGACTTGCAAGAGCCGGTGCATGCGTTATCCCATGTGTAAGTCATTTAACTAATTAACTGATTCAGATGAAGTTTAACTTCAATATTAGTGATATGTGCATAACCAAAATATGCGTTTTTATTATTTAATTTAGTATATATAAATTATAAAATTATTATGTAACATTAATTTAATTTTATTCATTTCAGCTTCTGGCTGTCCAAGATTGTAAATTAGCAAATTGTCTCAAAGGAGTGTGGATGTTATTGAAAATTTCTATTGATTGTAAAAATATTTTGATTGTTAACATGTGTGAATGTTATTGATAATTTCTATCAATTTTAAACATGTTTGTCATTATTTTTTTAATGTACTTTTTACATAAACTTTTTCCAGTTTTATTACCGAATTACCTTTTAAAATACAAATTAATAATTTCAATTGATATTTAAATTTCAACTGAAGATAGTCATTTGACTTTTATTTAAAATCTTTCATAAAATACAAGTATTTGTTACTTAAATTTTGCTTAATATTCATGACATAATTAATTAATATTAAAAACGTATAAATTTAAAAGCATTTTTGATGCCTAAATATGTTCCAGCATTATTACCGAATTCCAGCATTAATGATTTCAAATACGTAGCTTGACCAAAATATAAGTATTAACTTTGGTGCTTAATTTATTCTTAATTAATAAATAGTTAATATTCATAGCATATTTATTTTCGATTAAATACGGAATTTGACTAATTACTAACAAACTTTTAAAGCTTTCCATATTTTTCAATGTCAACCAACTTTCCATTTGTTTATATTTGTCCATTTATAATTACAAATAAATGTTAAAATTAATGTCTAAAAATAAACCCCAAATTAATAATTTTAATCTTTTATTCGAAACTCAAATTAGAATCATCATTATAACATACTTTTAATTTTTAATTTTAATGTTACTGAAAATATAGTAAGTTGTTGCTTAAATACAGAATTTGAAATAAATCATTTCGAATTTATATTTAAATTTCAAATTTTAGGTAGTCACTATAATTGTTTAATTTATGGTTAATAGTCATAACATATTTAAACCCGATTAAATACAGAATTTTACAAATTAAATAGAAAAATTGTTTTTTTTAATATTCAGATGGTGAAGTAAAATGAGTTTCTTTTGTTAGAATATTTGAAAAAGTTGATGGTGGTTTAATATGAAATAACATGTTTAGGTCTTTTGTTGATGTTTTTTTGGTGGTTTTGTGTACACTAATTTATTGTCACTTTATACTTTTAATATCTAGACATTGTAAATGGTTAACGTTTTGGTCCAAAAGTTGAAAAATTTTTGTGTTGCTTGAATTTGTTATTTAAATTTATTATGTTTGTTGACATGTTTTCCCACCCGTGTGTAACACGGTCCTATACCCTAGTTAAGTATATAACAAGGGGAATGACACATGTCAATTACTCAATTATTTTAAAGCATCCATAACTTTTTTATACAATATCCTTTTTAGAAAAATTCATCATAATAACGACTGTTTTTTTTTATCTTTAATATTTGTATCATATATTGATATATAAAAATTATAAAAATAGTGAGGGTTTTATACATTGTGTTCTAGACATTGTTGTTGAGACCGGCCGGTTGAACCGGAATTCGGTCCACCAACTGGTCCGGTTCTACATAGTTCGCTCGACAAATCAAAGAACCGGCTTGTCCAAACCGGTTTGACCGATCGGACCGGTTGAACCGGCTTTCTATGGAAAAAATATATTTTTTTTGAAAAATCGTTTTCCAGCCCGACCTTTCATTTTTTTTTACCAAATTTGTTCGTTCGGTCCGTCCGGTTCGGTGTCCGGTCCGGTTATGAAAACATTGATTGTAGATAATGATCATGTTATTTTGTTAATTGTGTTTTAACATGGTTTTTTTTTCATTGTGTTTAACATAGTATTTTTCCGTAGTGTGTTTAGAGGAGTGTTTATAAGGTAAAACTACAATTGTCTGGTTTAGCGTAGTTATATAATTGTGTTTTTAAGGTGAAAAACACAACTGCATTTTATCCCCTCTTATTTTATTTAAACTTGTGAAGCCAAATATGTGTTCTTCAACTTATGTGTTCTCCAACTTTGCATCTAGGTTTAACATTGATAATTGCCATAATGAAACACAAAATTTGTGTCTTCGCATAGTGTTTAATGTATATTGTGTTTTTAGTCATGATTGTGTATATAATCTAATTGTGTTTTTATTTTACATTACATGTGGTTCGAAATTTATTTCAAAACCTCCTCCCAATCAAAGCAGTCTAGTCCAAAAGGCCCATCAATTTGAAAAAAAAAAACATTGGTGAAAAATTGATTGTTCTCTTCTTTATGATCCTCGCCCCTTACCATTACAAGAACAACACAATTGTGAAAAACGTTGGGCGTAATTCAAATACTTTCGATTAACAACATGGTGTATGTTAGAAATATTTAAGTGGTTTCTGAACATTTAACATTTATATGGACTAAATGTGTGCAGCCCCATAGTTCTGATATCTAATTTGTAGCCCCACAATACTAAATGTGTGTTAAAAAATTACCGAGTCGTTGCCTTAATTTATCTTTCATTGACAATCTTTCTAAAAGTTGTGAATCCTGTAACATTCGTTAATTTTTAAACCCGAAAATCCGACCAATTTTAAATTTTCGGTTTTCATTCATATATGTAAATATATTATAATGTATATATTTATCTCAATTTTCGTTTCATTTATCCTATGTGACATTCGGCTTTTTTATTTGCATTTGTATTAGTTTTATCGACCTATTTGTTGTTTCAATGTATTCTTGTTATTTGTTCACCATTTATATAATAGTTTCCGATGTTTTAAGTAATTATTCGTCTATTCTTTTTGTTCAAATAACGAAACTCCGAGATTTAATGTCATTATTTAAACGAGTTGCAAACTAGCCGGGTATAATATAAAAAATAGTCCAAAACATCATAACTTTTATTACAATTCTATAACATTAGAAAGTACAAGGTTCAATTTATAAACCGTCTTTAAATTCAGTTTTAAACTATATTGAAAGTTTAGGGGCTAGTATGTATATTTATTTAAAATATAATATTATAATATAAATCCCAGCCCTCTTCCCTTTATTCCCGTTTTCCGGCAGGTGTTGCCGCCGGTGACCCAATTAATTTCCGGCGAACTCCAAACACCCTCAAAACTTGTGTTTATAACGACTGAATGCTCTTAAAACCCGTAGACCATAACATAAACTTAAAATCTTCATTCAAATTCCGTAATAACACGTAATCATACGCGAATTAAATCTTATAACCGACCAGAAATAATCAATATACCATTAACTATCAATTAACCTCAACCATTCCAATTAACACTATAAATAGGCCGATATGCATCAACTAAAGTTGTCCACAACAACAAATCAATCTAATATACCCTCAGTAATCTCTTATTGTTAATCAAAGTTAGTTTTCCGGCCAAACGTGGTTCACCATCAATCCTTAACATTTTCAGGTAATTTTTGCATGTTTATGAAGCATGGTAAGACGCAAAACAAAACCCCTAACTTAATTTGATCAAACATAGAACGGCTTAACATAACTAAAAACCTAGGGTTTGAAGGTAGAAGATGAACTTGTAAGTGTAATATATATGTGTATATATATATATTTGTTATTGGTATTTTAAACAACAAACAAGCTAGTCCAGTTGGTTAGTGCATGTATGTATGGACAGGAGGACCCGGGTTCGAACCCGGGTCAGGCCGTTTTATTTAGTTTTTTATTTTAAAAATCCTTTTTCTTTTATGTTTTATAAATCTAACATATTAAAATCATTATAAATTTATTAAAATTAATTTAAGTAAAATCATATTAATTATAAATCATATTCATTATTTTTCACCTAAAACCGGCTTTTGTTTTCATTAAAGTTTCGTGAAACCCGACTAATATTATATTATTAAAATATCTTTTCATAAATCTTGTAGCACGTCAACATAATTGTTTTCAAGATAAACTGTGACCGATATATTCATGATCCTTGGATATTAACATTCTCAAATTTATTAAAATATTAAGTAACCGTTAAAATTCGTGTTCAACAAATATTATAATTTTCATGATTATCTAAATGATAATAAAATACATAAAATCGTTAAATTACTGTTACAACTTTAAATAATACTATAATATCAATTGCCTTAAAAGATACAATAACAATAAATGCTTAATCTCTAAAACTAAATTATTTTAAGTTTCATAATCCCGATAGTTGGTCTTTAAATGTTGTATTTACTTTTTAATTATAGCTTGTGAGATTCGATCGTTTCAATTTCCTTAAACATGCTTACGGTTATTACTTCAAGTTGTCTTCAATCTCAAATGCGAGTTTCTCACACCCCCTTTTCACTATTTTATTACTTTTGGGGGTAACATATTTATCCTACAAAATTCAGTTACTTATGATTTCGCTTACAAACTACAATTCGCTACATGGACTTGTGTTTTTACTTGTTACTTGCTCAAAATTACTTGCTTATGGATTACTTCAAGATAGTATGATCGTACGCCCCCCTTTGCGCTCAAGACATTTGTTGTTATGAGTGTAAAAGGGCCTCATTATCCGAGTAAGTTGGTGCACAATCCCAACTGGAAAGGACCATATTTGAATTTCACAAGTTTTCATGGAATTGCATGGTTTTATGTATTATATCAAACTGTGTGAACTCACCGACTATTAAGTTACATGTATACTTATTAGAGTATGAAACAAGAGAAGACACTAGACTTAGGATTATTAGTAAAGTATTTGATATGTTTCGTTTCCTTGTAACTTTCTTATTTGCAAAACAATCTGTTATTTGAATCATCAATGAAATAATGATAATATTGTCACTTAATAGTGTAACATGTGTTATGAACAATCTGTACATCATACTCAGGCTATTCCGCTTTAGCCGTGGTGTTACAGCTGGGTAGGTTTTGGTTTATATTATTATGATTTGCAATATTTACAATTTTGGCCCTTCAAGTTTCAAGTTACTTTAAAACAAGTTTTAAAATATATTTACATTTTAATCCTTAAACTTTGAAATGTTTTATAAACTTAATAAAAGTTAATAAACTTGGATAATTTTTAAATTTTACCCGGTTAAGATGCAAATTGATTAAATTTAATAAACTCTAAACCTCAGCGTTTCGCTATTTGAACAACACGAATAGAAACGAACTAGTTATAAACTTAAGTCACTGGAATTATTATTTAAATAATGAACGGCAAACAAGAATACTTTGAAATGACAAAATGAGTCGGTTTATCAAATACAAATACAAACACAAATACATAAAATACATGAACCAAAACATGATATATATATATATATATAAACAAAATGGAAAATTTAAAAATGGCTCGGGTTTTCGCGTTTGAAAATTAACGAATGTTACAAGATTCACAACTTTTAGAAATTTCGTCCCGAAATTATAATAAAAATAAAATTTTATAAGAAAACAACTAGTACATGGAGTTGTTAAAAGTTTTAACATTTTTATATATACATAATTAAATAAAAGGAATAACACCGTTCTTTGAATGACCCGAAAGACACCACAAATGAGAAATGTGACAAGGAAACTTATATATAGGATGTATCAACGGCGTATCCACCATGCCCTTATCATATTGTATTTGTCACGTTTTTCCGAAATCATTCCAAGTGTCGGGTGATTGCTCACAATAGTACTTATTATGTTTTCCATGCAGGGACTTGAATAATTACGTTTCGACCCACAATTACCATTATTGTCGGATGGTCCACATAAGCCGTCCCATTGTGTGGTTTTAAGATATAACCAATAAATACAATAAATTTGTATTTGAAAACTTGGAAATCAAAAACAATGAACTACCAAAACTAAAAAACATATATAAGCGAACCATTGAGGTTAAGGATAATACGAAAATATTAGGTCAAAATATTTAAATGAAGTCATTGAAGTTTAAACAGAATAAAGTATGTTTATTGAAGTTTTAAATGAAATAAGAGAGATTACAAAGTATCTTAAAATACAATTCCTCCAACGTTGGTTACGGTCTATTGGAAGATGGTGATGTAAAAAAAAAACTTGGTTTTTCAGAATCCATATTTCACGATAAAGAATGAATCAACTCGTGAAAAATGAAGTACTACCAAAACTAGACTTTTTCGATTTTGAAGAAAAATGTGTTAAGTGTATTAAGGAAAAATGACCAAGAAATATATGAAATCCACTAGAGGCACAAGATTACTTGATTATATTTGTAAGGGCATATGTGGACCTTTTATTACAGGAATTTAGTTGCATAAGTCATTTATTACTTTTATTGATGAGTATCATATGTACTTGTATTTAATCCATGAGAAATCTGAAAGTTTAGAAACTTCTAAAACATTTAAGGCTGAAGTTGAGAATCAACTAGAACGAATAATAAAGGTTTTAAGATCATATAGGGGTGGGAAATAATACGGCCGACACACTGATGTAGGACAAAGCCCGGAGCCCTTTTATGAGTTTTGTAAGAATCATGGTATAATAAATCACTATATCATGCCTGGACCACTCAACAAAGTGGTGTAGCTGAAAGGTGTAATCGTACTCTTATAGATATGGTACGTAGTATGCTGGCTAATTGTAATCCTCCTTTATTTCTTTGGACTAAAGCATTAAAAACAACCCTACATGTACTTAATCAAGTTTCTTCTAAGTCTGTCCCCAAGACTCCATTTAAAATATGGACGAGAAGGAAACCTAATTTAAAGTATTTTAATGTATGTGGATGTCCGGCTGAAGCTAAACTATATTATCCACATTCAAATAAGTTAGATAGTGAAACTATCAGCTACTCTTTTATTTGATATCCTGAACGTTCAAAAGGATACAACTTTATTGTCCTTCTCATTCTACCAGAATTGTTGAGACTAGACATGCCGAATTTATTAAGTTTAGAAACTTGAGTGGGAGTGACGTTGGTAGGCAAATAAATCTTCAAGTAGAAACTAAAGAGGCACCATTCAATCACATACCGGTGCCCATTAGTCGACCACTTGAACCACCTAATGATTCTTCGCTTTCTCATAACGGTAATGTGACTAACACTAAGGAGCCATCAACATCTAATCCCGTAACATCTCAAGAAGTAAATGAACAAGAGACTCAAGAACACCCATAAATATGATTTTGTGACTTACCTTCATGAGACCGACTTTGATTTGAGTAAAATAGATGATCCAACTATGTTCAAAGAAGCCATGAATTGCGACCAAACAGCTAAATGGCTGAGTGCCATGGACGATGAGTGGAACTCAATGAAAATAAATAAGGTCTAGACACTTACTGAAATACCAAAAGGTCCTAAGCATGTAAGTTGTAAGTGGGTCTATTAAACTAAATTAGACCCTAATGGAAACATAGTGTTATAAAGCGCATTTGGTTGCAAAAGAATATGTACAAAGTGTGTTTATGAAACAACATGAAGGTTTTGAGCCTAAAGGCAAAGAACACCTGGTATGCCAATTATATAAGTCAATTTATGGGTTAAAACAAGCGTATGGAGAATGGCACATCTAATTTTATGAAATAATGAAAATACATCATATCATTAAAAACAAAGAAGATCAGTGCATTTTTGTTAAGATGAGTAGGAGTATATTCATCATACTTGTGTTATATGTTGATGACATCTAATAGTATGTAATTATTTAGATATGTTACATTAATCGAAAAGATTATTATCGGTTAATTTGACATGAAATATCTCGATGAAGCTTCTTAATTTTTGGCATAAAAATCAATTCAAATCGATGCATTGGGACATTAGGACTTTCTCAAAAAGCATATACTGAGCAAATATCAAAAAGATTTAATATGGAATATTGTACCCCCATTGAAGCACCTATAGTTAATGGTGATAATTTTGGGTCTAATCAGTGCTCTAAATCATAGGAAGAATTCGAACAAATGAGACTCGTACCATTTGATTATGTTGTAGGAAGCTTAATGTATGCTCAAGTATGTAATTGTCCCGATATCAGATACATAACTTGCATGCTAGGCACGTATCTAACACATCCTGGCCTAGATCACTGGATAGCTGCTAAAAAGGTGTTGCCATATTTACAAGGGACAAAATAGTACAAGTTGACTTATAGAAGGTCAGATGATCTTGAAATAATAGGCTATACGGACTCTGGTTTTGTGAAGTGTAAAGATGACAAAAAGTCAACTTCGGGATTCATTTTCATGCTATCAGATGGGCACATTTCACAAAAAGGTCATAAACATCATTAACTACTATATCGACAATGATGGCAGAATATGTGCGTGTTAATGCCACGTGCCAAGCGAATCCTCTAATAAATCTGGTTAATGGACTCAAAATTGTTACTTCCATACAAAGGACTATAAGAATATATTGTGATAGTAGTGCATCTGTGATTTTTTCAAACAGTAATAACAAGTGGCGCTAGACTATATCTCGACACAAAGTACCTATTTGTGCGGGAGCGAGTGGACGATCAAAGTTTTATTGTTGAATATATTAGCACACATGACATGTTAGTGTATCCACTTACTAAAGTTTTACCACCCAAAACATTTAACGATCATGTACTTAATATGGGCTTTAGGCGGGAACTTTTATGAATGTCATGTAAAACATGTTTAGGATACTATCTTCTTACTTCACTCAAATGTAGAGTTTGTCTATATTTATGAATACATGTTGTCACACCTCGGGGGTGCAACGGATTTCCCATGAACACAAAACACTATTAAAGTGACAATATTTAAATGTGACACTCGTCAATTTCAGGTTAAGTCCGTTAACCCGAACTCTGTTAATTAAATGCCTATTGCGGTCCTATCGACAATTTAATTTTAGTTATGATGATCAATTGGATCTTGTTCCTCGTATTATACACGTTGGCCTTGAACCCTAATTTAATACCCATATAATCATTTATGATAATCCAATTAAACTCACCGATAGCATCTCTATACCATCGCGAGTGAGACCCCTATACTTAATTTGATCATAACACCCCCGCAATTTCCTATTCATCATCGTTGACGCCGTCGCTGTTCATCATATCATTCACCATCAATTTAATATCGTGTGAGGTAATAAACTAGTGTTTTGAGATTGCAATTACTGCAGTAATAGAAGCCCTAACATCTATTAACACAACATCAATCGGGTTAATCGATTTATGTTGTTAGGGTTTTGGTTATGAATTGATTTGAATCTGCATTCTGTTTATCTATTTTTCTTTTGGTGTTTATACCAACTGGGTTAGTAGTGAAGTTGGTTGCATGTTTGTTAACGAGTCATGGGCTGGAGGGCATGGGTTCGAGTCCCTCCAGACCCGTTTTTGGGTTTTTATTTTATTTTATTTATTTTATTCAATTAAGCTTATTTGTTAATATAGTTAATAATTTAAATTATATTATTAATAATGACCAGTATTTTCTTAAAACCGACATGTTAACTAATCACGTTTCCGACTCTTGGTTAAATCACACACACACACACACACATATATATATATATATATAATATTAAAATTAATAAAGGTTTTAATATTTATAAAGAGTTTTAATCTAAAATATATATAATATAATCTTGTAAATTAACATGTTCAAATATATAAATTCAAGCATTTTATAAAATATTATATATTATTAATTATTTTTTTATTATTTACTATACTTATTTAAAAGATATATTTAATAAGAATATATATAACAAATAAATGTATTTTTAATTTAAAATAATTATTTAAAATAAATCTCTTTATATAATCTATTCCGAAATCTTATAAATTTTATTTAAGTATTTTAATTTAATTTTATAATTAAATCATATTATTTATGTTAAACTTCGATAATGAAATTAATAATAAATTTTAACTTTCTATCACCTAATCCCGAATCTCTATCTAGTTTCAGTTTCTTTATACGATCCATATTTATTTCCTCAAGTATTCTTTATTAGGACTTCTCTTCGGTATCATTCCCTAAGAGCTTCGTTTAACGCTTTCTAACCTAATCGTTATCTCTTCCTTATTACTAAGGTGAGTACCACATTCCACTCTTGCTACTCGTGTTTCCATGTTTTGAGGACATATGCGTAAAATATATTTCTCATATATACCTATACACAAAACTACAACTATTGACTTATGTGTTAACAACTTATACTTTACTTGTTTATGTGCTTATATGCTTTCGCATTCGGAGGGGTCCAACATAATCTCAGTCTAGTATGATAATACGCCAGTTGTTATAGCCTTTGTGCTTCTCGGCATCTCAGTTATACTTGCTCATTTGGTTAATTTGTTATTCTCATATGACTTGTTGCAGTTACTTATTTTTATATATACTATATGTACATTTAAACTAGTGTGTTGCTCACTCAACCTTGTGTTGACAAATCTACTTTATTTTCAACGCATATGCAGGTATTCGTGTGATGTGAAGTAATTAGAAGATCACTTAAGGATGTATGTTAGAAGAAAATATTAACGAGACAATATTAATTATAATTTTATATTTGTTTGATGTCTTATTTGTTTTTGGGATATTGTATTTGAAATTATTAAATAGATATTGAGACTTATATTGTGCATGATAGTAACCTTGTGAGCTGTGAAAATCAGTTCATGCCCCGGCATTTCCATCGTAGGTTGGGGTGTGACAAATATGCTGATGAAGCGTCTTATCTGGTACATGCTTCATTGTCTTTGGCGGTTTTATCTTAAGCACGAGCTTTCTCCATCCCATTCTTGGATCTATCTCTTCAATACGTTTACGGATGGGAATCTACGGCTTAAAGAATTTAAACCCGTGGTTTACCTCGAAGAGAAAATGTTGATGAAACCATTCTGCTCGACGATTTCCACCACGGTTAATAAACGGTCAACACGCGAGGGTACGTACATCCCAAAGCGGTAATGAAAACACCGTTCTCCCATTTAATAATGCAGACCTTTAACTCTGAATTGTAAAGCCATGAAAATATCGCCTCTCACTTTCGACACGGCTTTGAATGAATTTATTTGATTAGCTTTAGCACGTCCATAGGCATCCTGCTTCTGTTCTTCATCCACATATCTATACGCCTCAATAATCTTACGTCCCCTTTTGTTTCTGCACGCGAACCATCCTAGAATATCAGCAACAGACGGGTCACGATTTGATTCAAACGTCTTGCCTTTACCCTTTGACATTTTCTCCAGATGGTCTTCAGCAGCTTTAACCTAATCTTCTGTAAATATAGGAGCACCCTGAGCAATGTTTGATCTTTGAAAAAGATCGGGGTATTCCTCAGCCGTCACATCTTCGATCTCAACCTCCTCATCCTCATAAATAAACGACGTATTCATCGGAATCATCATATCACGTAAGAATTCCACGTCGTTCTCAACCTCAACGTCGTCCTCGGCCTCTAACGCATCAAGTTATTCATCATTAAGACCCAACATAATAGAAATATGCTCGCGTGTCAAGGACCGATCAACAAACTGTCTTTCTATTTCATCAGAATTTACCATGCTCCTAACCACCCCCGTACTATCCATAAATATAAAAGTATTAGCCTTTATCAACTCAATTGGTTTTGCATTCGTTGAGTCATGATAAACGACTAGTTATTTATTCAAATCACCAGCGGCCCCTTTTGTTCCGACACCGGAGGATGAGCCGTGAGCTTGTTTCAGCTCACTACCTCTAGTCCCCGAGGCATCAGGATCTTCATCATTATTCTTTAGCTTCTCCAGTGCATCTTCTTTACAAGTCAGCTATAGAATAAGATCCTCTTGTTCCTTCATCTTCACCCCCCCTGAGCAGTAACAATCTCAAGGAGGGCTTTAGTCTCTTTTTGACAGAAGGAAACATAACTCACCAGCTTACGTTGATTTGCCAGCATTTGCTCCTGAGCTTGATGGTCAGCCGCCATTTGGTTCTCATAAAGATGAACCAAACTCAACAGCACATTCATTTGAGTTTGGTGAGACATAGCATGAAAAGATGGAGGTACCAGCTGCACAGGGTCTTAAGGACGATTGAACCTCATGAACGAAATGTCCATAGGTGAAGTCAGCATCATAGTTGGTGTAGGTGAAACCACCAATGTAGCAGCAGTAGGCCTTGGTAGTGTAGATAAAACTGATTGGGGAATCATACCAAGCCTAGGATCTGAAGTAAGTATAGTCGTCAATGTGAGTTCCGGGGTGCTAGTAGTAAGCGTCACCACCGGTCTTTGAGGAGCAGATTGTGACATTCGTCAATTTCGGGTCCTATTTGTATTCGTTTGTGTATTCGTTTATCACGTAAAACGACCCGATTTATATCCCGAACATTTCAAATATATAAAATATTGGATTTTATGTTACTAAATCATTCCCACATGTTCAATTTGAAAAACCCCTTTTACAGATTCGAAAAAGCCTTTAAAACGATAAAATTACATCAAAAACAAACTTCTGGGACGCAAAACGAACCACGCAAGACGAGCTGACCAAACCCCACCCTCATGGGCTCCGCGCCCAGCGGCCATGAAGGCTAGGGCGGCCGCACGTGGCGGCCTCAGACCTGCAGCAATCCGAATTTTGTTGTTTTGTGTATTGTCTTGATCCATTTTGCATACAATTACTTGATATTTACACCCATATTTGACCCATATCCTTACTCTATATATACACCACCATCTCCCTTCATTCTCCCCTGCTACATCTCCAAAATCTCTCTCAAACATCAAAGATTCAAGGTTGTTATTTATGTGTTCTTGAAGGCTTGACTTTCAAAAGTCAAACTGAGTTTAATCCTTCACTCTAATTAACTTATATAGTCTTACTAACACTTGAATATGGTGGTACATCATATATATAATATACACCTCTTGTTACCTTTGGTAGTTACCTATCCGGCTTCGGTTGGTTAAGTTTCAGGCCTCGTAAGGCAAGGCTTCATGGAGGACTTTCGTGGTCCTTGTTATATATTTTCCGCATCTAACCATTTAACCTTGTTATTGCTTACTAACTTCTGCTCATTTTAGTTTGTTTGTCATATTTACAGGTTCCATGGTTAAGGGTTCTAAGAGTGTAGCCTCGGTTTAACCGTAAATAGCTCTAGACCGTAAACCGAACTTTGTTTACTAGTTTTTTTTAAATACTTGTTTAACCATGTTTAATGTTAGATTTAAGTTTCTAAAATCATTTTTTTACAAGTTCTTTGATATTTGGGCATGTGGTAACCGTCTATGAACTTATTGTGAGATGGAAACCGAACCAAACTCAACTTTCATTTAAAGACTTTATTGTTAACTTTTTGGTTGTAAAACTTAAGTTTCTTCATTTATAAATTATTATACAAGTTCTTTGATATATGAGCATGTGGAAACCATCTATGAACTTATTGTGTAACATCCTAAAATTTTTATATGATAAATAAAAGAAAGTTATGTTTAGTAATATCACGTTTTAGTTATTTAATGTCGAGAAAGGAACGGGTCATGGGCTTAGATTACGTAAGATGGGTTAAATGAGAATGGGCCTTGGGTCCGTGGGCTCGAGAGATATAAATACCCATCCCGAGCCCAAAATACCATTTCACTAACTCCCTTTCACTCCCGCACCCAAACACTCTCAATTCTAGAGAGAGAAGCTAGAGAGAGAAAGTTCTCAAATCACAAATCCGAGTCCACAATCTTGTTCCTAATCGTTTTTGGTAAGTCCCTCTCGAAAATCATCCGTTTTCATAACCATTTTCGGCCTCAAATCGAGCAAAAACTCCCATTTTCGTAACTTGAGTTTTCGGGTCAAAAACCGTCTTGTTTTGGTGTCAAAATGCAGGTCTTTGTGTTTAAAATCACTAGGAATTGATAGCCCTTTCAATCCCGAACATTTCCATGTCAAAAACTTCGATTTTGGGTCAAAAATCTGGAAAATCTGGAAAACCCGTAGGTTTCTCCGTCGCCCAGCTTGAAGGCGTCGAATCAGACTTATTCGATCGAATGAGTCAACCGAATCAGTCCATTCGATCGAATAGGGAAGCAACCGAATGGTCTCCATCTTATTCGACCGAATGAGCTTCATATCCGACCGAACGAGTTCCTATTCGATCGAACAAGTGCCATGTCCGACCGAACGAGTTTTCCCAACTGGTTCGACCGAGTGTGTGTCTAGTTCGATCGAGTGTGCCTCAGATTCGATCGAATATGTCCCTATTCGACCGAATCAAGCCAGAACCAAGCCGAACGAGTTTTCCCAACTGGTTCGATCGAGTGTGTGTCTAGTTCGATCGAGTGTGTCTCAGATTCGATCGAATATGTCCCTATTCGACCGAATCAAGCCAGAACCAAGCCGAACGAGTTTTCCCAACTGGTTCGATCGAGTGTGTGTCTAGTTCGATCGAGTGTGTCTCAGATTCGATCGAATATGTCCCTATTCGACCGAATCAAGCCCGAACCAAGCTGTTTCCAAGTTCGCCTAAGGTTTAACTTCGCCTGAAGTGAAGTTCGTTTAGAAAATAAATTAAAAACCTAATGGAAAATGTGTTAAGGCAGTTATCGAAAATAAAATTTTTCAAGCTGACCTGGCAGCTTAACCCCAGCCAGGGGCTCTGCCCCTTGGACCCCGCTAGGGGCTGCCGCCCCTAGAACCCCGCTGCCAGGGGCGCTGCCCCCGGACCCCCGTTCGTTGTGGGTCATATATAGATAGAAATACAAAACGAGTAGTAGTAGTAGTTAATTGATATGTGTAAATATTATACAGTTAGCCGAGCCCAGTTAAAGAAAGGAATTACGATCAACGGCGAGCGTAACAGGATCCAGGTGAGTTTCTAGCCCCATTCCTTGTTATGTTTTCGGGGCTGTGTGCATACTTGATGTGTTGTTAATACATTTATCCAAAGTGATAAGTGTATGCCATAGGTGATATATGTGATATGTATGAATGATTGCTTGATGGTTCGTGAACGATCTTCGGATATTGCACGTACTGTCAGGTTGTAACGTTATAAATATGGCAAGTATGATATGTATGTTTATGTGTATGAACGTAAGAAAGTTAATAAAAGAAGGAAATGACGGTTGTATGGTTGTATGGTTACGAAAGGGGTACCGAGCCCTAATAATACTCGAGGTATGATGTATGGTTGTATGGTAACGAAGAGGGAATCGAACCCTACTAATATTCGAAAACATGGGACCAGACCCTAATAATATCTGTGATGTTAGGGACCAGACCCTAATAATATCTGTGATGTTAGGGACCAGACCCTCATAATATCTGTGATGATAGGGACCAGACCCTTATAATATCTGTGATGTTAGGGACCAGACCCTTATAATATCTGTGATGTTAGGGACCAGACCCTTATAATATCTGTGAGGTTATAGGGCGAAAGGCTCTTTAAAACGTATGATTATGAATGTAAAGAAAGTATGTAAGTAAGAAAGAAAGTATGTAAGTAAGAAAGAAAGTATGTAAGTAAGAATGAAGGTATGAGTACTTATGTGTGTATGAAAGAAAGTTATGAGGTTAAGTACGTATGTATGTAACAAGGTATTGTATGGTAGTGTATGATTAACTAGAACTCACTCAGCGTAGCTGACTTTTAGTATGCACGCAGGTGAGTAGGATGAGACAGCTGGCTTGAGTGGAGGACACATGGCAGAAGACTAAAGCCTGGCATCTGAAGATCCGATATGTTTTATAAGTTACGTTTTGATTTTGAAAGACAAGAGGAATGTTTAAAGACATGATTATGAATTGATATGTAATGTTTTATGAAAGTTTTATATTCCGCGTAAAGTTTTTAATTAACTCTGATATTTAGAACTGTGTTTATGAGTAAATCCAACACGAAAGTAGGGTTACCGGTAACGGGGCCTTACAAGTTGGTATCAGAGCAAAGTTCGAGAGATTTAAGCATCCTACATGCTTAGACTCGAACAGAGAATGGGATTTAAGTAAGAAAGGAAAGAAGATGCCAGTTCAAGAATGCCATGTGTCGCTCAAGCAAGATCAGTAAAGGTAAAGTGCATGATTAAATGATGTATGTTAATAAGAAAGAAAGGATATGTGAACGATAGGGATAGGAATAATTGACTGTTTAAATTGACAAACTGCTTAAGTAGAACCAGCACAAATAGACTCATAAAGGGAAGTGTATATGACACGGAAAGTAACGTGATCAGCTAATCACAACTGGCCACTGTTATTACCTGTTAGCCTTACTATCCTTGTACTAGATAGTTCCTTGAGTGATGATGTTTGTGTTTTTCCCTTTAGAATACTGATGGCTGGAGCTGGAGAATTTGTTGAAGCTGGGGGTCGCACTGGACGTCGTGGCAGGCCTCGTCTTGTCCGGCAACCCTCGGTAGAAGAAGCTTCCCACACCGAAGATGAAGGAAGCGCAGCTGGAGGAGACCAGAACAACAACGAGGAAGTTCAACTTAGCCCGGCAGTTCAAGCAGCCATTGTTCAGGCTGTAGTTGCTGCTGTGAAGAACCTGAATCCCGAAGGATCTGCTGGAAGCCGTGAACGAACTGCTGAAGGAGCGGGTGGTGATGGTAGAAGGGATGGGGAAGGTGAAAGAGGGGCCTCGAGTGGGGATAAGTCTGTGAAAGTCGATGATAGGAGAGGAGGACAAGGTGGGTGCAGCTATAAGTCCTTCAAAGGTTGTGACCCGCCTAAGCTGACTGGTTTAGGAGACGCAATCGCTACTCTCCAGTGGATAACCGCTATGGACAAGGTTATCCGCATTAGCGAATGCCGTCCCGACCAAGCTGTGGGCTATGCTACTCAGTCATTCATAGATGAGGCTATGTATTGGTGGGAGAGTGTGGAGCAGAGGAAGACCCGTGAAGAGATCAAAGGGATGAAGTGGGAAGATTTGAAAGAGTTGGTAATGAAGAAGTTCTGTGCAGATGCCGAGGTTGAAAGAACGGAGATGAAGTTCCAGAATTTAAAAGCCGGTATGATGACGCATCGTGAGTATACCACGGAGTTCAACCGACTATCTAGGTTGGTGCCTGACATGGTTGACACTGAGGTCAAGAGAATCAAGTGTTATGTGAGGGGGTTGCCACAAAAGGTCCGCATGTTAGTCAGGGCGATTCAACCTGCTACTTTTGATTCGGCTGTTGGACTCGCGGAAATGGTCTATGCTGACGTGGCCGCGGATGATAGGGTGGAAAGGGACGAAGAGAAAGAGAAGAAAGGGGTCACTCCTGCTAAACGACCCGGTACTCAGTTATGGAACTCCAGGGATAAGAAACAGGAAGTGTGGGAGAAGAGATCGTGTAAGACCTGCGGAAAGAGGCATGGTGGTGAGTGCAAGTGGGGTAAAAGTTCTAATGTTTGTCTCAAATGTGGAAAGGCTCATGGTGGAGAATGCAGAATGGGGTCGAATGCCTGTTATAAGTGTGGGAAGGTAGGGCATTATGCCAATGAGTGCAGTGCGAAGCCAGCATGTTACAAATGTGGCAAGACAGGCCATATGTCAAGGGAGTGCACTGAAGGTGTAGCTGGAGGTAGTGGAAAGAAGGATGCCGATCAAGCTAGGCCCAGAACTAGAGCCTACATGCTGACCCAGGAACAAGCCAGGCAGATTCCGGATGTCGTCACAGGTACGTTTCTAGTGAACGATGTTTCCGCTTCTGTATTATTTGATTCTGGTGCGAATAGAAGTTTTGTAGCTACGATGTTTAGTAAACTAGCTAAAATGAAAGGCTGCCGAGTGTCTGAAACTTTTGTAGTAGAAACCGCAAGTGACACTTCGGTGAAAATAACAAAAATGGTGAAGAATTGTAAGATAGAGTTAGAGGGACATGAGTTCCCTGTTACTTTGTATGTTATGGCCTTAGGAGGGTTCGATGTAGTCTTGGGTATGGATTGGTTGTCTGAGTTTGAGGCTCAGATAGTATGTAAAAGTAAGATGATAAGGTTAAAGTCATTGGATGGTAGTGCGGTGACGGTTTATGGTGATAAGGAGAGTTATGGACTTAATGTCATTTCGATGATAAAAGCCGAGGGTTTGTTAAGGCGAGGGTGCGGTGCCTACCTGGCGTATGTTGTCAACGCTACGGCCGAGACGAAAGAAATGAAGGATGTTCCTATTGTGCGCGACTACCCAGAAGTATTCCCTGAGGATCTTCCGGGGCTGCCACCGGAGCGAGAAATAGAATTTCAGATAGATTTAATACCAGGAGCCCAGCCCGTCGCGAAAGCGCCTTACCGTCTAGCACCGTCCGAGATGAAGGAATTAATGTCCCAACTGCAAGAACTCCTCGACAAGGGTTTTATCAGACCGAGTGTTTCTCCATGGGGCGCACCGGTTTTGTTTGTGAAGAAAAAGGATGGAAGTATGAGAATGTGCATAGACTATCGTGAGTTGAATAAGCTTACGGTAAAGAATAGATACCCCTTGCCTAGGATTGACGATCTGTTTGACCAACTGCAAGGTTCGAGTTGGTTCTCACGAATAGATCTCAGATCAGGCTACCATCAGCTGAAGGTGAAAGAGGTAGACATCCCTAAAACAGCGTTCCGAACGCGGTATGGACACTACGAGTTCCTTGTAATGTCATTCGGTCTAACAAATGCTCCTGCAGCATTTATGGACATGATGAATAGGGTGTGTCGACCGATGTTGGATAAGTCGGTTATCGTCTTCATCGATGACATATTGATTTATTCAAAGAGTGAGTCTGACCATGCCGAGCATCTGAGAGAGGTATTGGAAGTTCTGAAGAAAGAAAGGTTGTACGCCAAGTTTTCGAAGTGCGCGTTCTGGTTAAGAGAAGTGCAATTTTTAGGTCATGTGGTTAATCCGGAGGGGATTACCGTGGACCCAGCTAAGATTGAAGCGATAACGAATTGGAAGACTCCGCAGAATCCGACTGATATACGAAGCTTCCTAGGGTTAGCTGGCTACTATAGGAGATTCATCGAAGGTTTCTCCAAGATAGCCGCACCGCTGACCGGTATGACCCGAAAGTCGATAGTATTCAGTTGGGGAAAATTTCAAGAAGAAGCCTTTGAAGAGTTAAAGAGAAGACTCACGCAAGCTCCAATCCTTACTTTACCCGATGGTGATGAGGATTTTGTTGTTTGTGCTGATGCCTCGCATCAAGGGTTAGGTTGCGTGTTGATGCAACGAGGGAAGGTGATAGCCTACGCGTCTAGACAGTTGAAGGTCCATGAGAGTACTTATCCGACGCATGATTTGGAGTTAGCAGCTGTAGTGCATGCTCTTAAGATATGGAGGCATTATCTGTACGGCACTAAGTGTACTATTTATACCGATCATAAGAGTTTAAAGTACTTCTTCGAGCAGAAAGAACTGAACATGAGGCAGAGAAGATGGTTAGAATTGATAAAGGATTACGACTGTGAGATTAAGTATTACCCCGGTAAAGCTAACGTGGTCGCTGATGCGTTAAGTCGGAAGAATGAGGAAGTCCTTGCAACAGTGAAGTCATACAAGTTGATCATGAACCCGAGTCTTTTTGAAGAAATCATCAAGGTGCAGTCAGAAGTGTTAATAGATGAAGGGTTAGTAAAGAAGGAAAGGATTTATGGCCAGCAAGATGAGTTGATGGAAAACACTCATGGAGTTAAGACCAGGTTCGACCGTATGTGGATCCCACGCCATGGTGATCTTAGAAGTCGAATCTTAGATGAAGCTCATAAGTCAAGGTACTCAATCCACCCAGGAGCTACAAAGATGTACCAAGACTTGAAAAGAGATTACTGGTGGCCAGGATTGAAGAGCGATGTAGTGGATTATGTTGGTAAGTGCTTAACTTGCTTACAAGTCAAAGCCGAACACCAAAAGCCTTGTGGGAAGATGCAACCGCTAGAGATACCTGAGTGGAAATGGGAACACATCACCATGGATTTCATAACTAAGCTACCTCGTACAGCTAAGCAACATGATACCATCTGGGTGATTGTGGACCGTTTGACCAAGAGTGCTCACTTTCTGCCCATACGAGAGGCCATCTCGTCAGAAACGTTAGCAAGCTTGTTCATTAAAGAAATTGTAACCAAGCATGGAGTACCGTTATCGATCGTGTCTGATCGGGATACACGGTTTACTTCGAGGTTCTGGAAGAAATTTCATGAAGCTATGGGGACGAGGTTGAACATCAGTACGGCGTATCATCCTCAAACCGATGGACAGTCTGAAAGGACGATCCAAACCCTTGAGGATATGCTACGTGCTTGCGTTTTAGATTTTGGTGGAAGTTGGGATGATCATCTGCATCTGGCAGAGTTCTCCTATAACAACAGTTACCATTCGAGTATTGGTATGCCACCGTTTGAGATGCTGTACGGTAGACGATGTAGAACCCCGGTGTGTTGGGGTGAGATTGGTCAGAAGGAAATGGGAAGTATAGAAGTGGTTCAAGAAACGTCTTCAAAGTTCGATCAGATCAAAGCAAGAATGAAAGCCGCTCAAGACAGACAAAAGTCTTATGCGGATAAGCGGCGACGACCAATTGAGTTTAACGTTGGCGACTATGTGATGCTTAAGGTCTCGCCTTGGAAGGGGATTATCCGTTTTAGGAAAAGAGGAAAGTTGAGTCCGAGGTACATTGGACCGTTCAAGATTGTAAAACGTGTGGGTGAAGTAGCTTACAAACTGGATTTACCCGATGAGTTAGAAGGAATTCATTCAACCTTCCATGTTTCTCATCTGAGGAAGTGTCTAGCTGATGACACGTCTCACGTGCCCTTAATGGACATCGAGGTTGATGAACAATTGAACTACATCGAGCAACCGATAAAGATCGTTGATCGCAAGGAGAAGCAGCTTCGTCACAAGATTATACCCTTGGTCAAAGTGATATGGAAACACCGCAAGGTATCAGATGCTACTTGGGAAGTCGAGGATGAGATGCGCAAGTTTTACCCTAGTTTGTTTATGTAATAGTTAGGTTTCGGGGACGAAACCTCTTTAAGGGAGGAAGACTTGTAACATCCTAAAATTTTTATATGATAAATAAAAGAAAGTTATGTTTAGTAATATCACGTTTTAGTTATTTAATGTCGAGAAAGGAACGGGTCATGGGCTTAGATTACGTAAGATGGGTTAAATGAGAATGGGCCTTGGGTCCGTGGGCTCGAGAGATATAAATACCCATCCCGAGCCCAAAATACCATTTCACTAACTCCCTTTCACTCCCGCACCCAAACACTCTCAATTCTAGAGAGAGAAGCTAGAGAGAGAAAGTTCTCAAATCACAAATCCGAGTCCACAATCTTGTTCCTAATCGTTTTTGGTAAGTCCCTCTCGAAAATCATCCGTTTTCATAACCATTTTCGGCCTCAAATCGAGCAAAAACTCCCATTTTCGTAACTTGAGTTTTCGGGTCAAAAACCGTCTTGTTTTGGTGTCAAAATGCAGGTCTTTGTGTTTAAAATCACTAGGAATTGATAGCCCTTTCAATCCCGAACATTTCCATGTCAAAAACTTCGATTTTGGGTCAAAAATCTGGAAAATCTGGAAAACCCGTAGGTTTCTCCGTCGCCCAGCTTGAAGGCGTCGAATCAGACTTATTCGATCGAATGAGTCAACCGAATCAGTCCATTCGATCGAATAGGGAAGCAACCGAATGGTCTCCATCTTATTCGACCGAATGAGCTTCATATCCGACCGAACGAGTTCCTATTCGATCGAACAAGTGCCATGTCCGACCGAACGAGTTTTCCCAACTGGTTCGACCGAGTGTGTGTCTAGTTCGATCGAGTGTGCCTCAGATTCGATCGAATATGTCCCTATTCGACCGAATCAAGCCAGAACCAAGCCGAACGAGTTTTCCCAACTGGTTCGATCGAGTGTGTGTCTAGTTCGATCGAGTGTGTCTCAGATTCGATCGAATATGTCCCTATTCGACCGAATCAAGCCAGAACCAAGCCGAACGAGTTTTCCCAACTGGTTCGATCGAGTGTGTGTCTAGTTCGATCGAGTGTGTCTCAGATTCGATCGAATATGTCCCTATTCGACCGAATCAAGCCCGAACCAAGCTGTTTCCAAGTTCGCCTAAGGTTTAACTTCGCCTGAAGTGAAGTTCGTTTAGAAAATAAATTAAAAACCTAATGGAAAATGTGTTAAGGCAGTTATCGAAAATAAAATTTTTCAAGCTGACCTGGCAGCTTAACCCCAGCCAGGGGCTCTGCCCCTTGGACCCCGCTAGGGGCTGCCGCCCCTAGAACCCCGCTGCCAGGGGCGCTGCCCCCGGACCCCCGTTCGTTGTGGGTCATATATAGATAGAAATACAAAACGAGTAGTAGTAGTAGTTAATTGATATGTGTAAATATTATACAGTTAGCCGAGCCCAGTTAAAGAAAGGAATTACGATCAACGGCGAGCGTAACAGGATCCAGGTGAGTTTCTAGCCCCATTCCTTGTTATGTTTTCGGGGCTGTGTGCATACTTGATGTGTTGTTAATACATTTATCCAAAGTGATAAGTGTATGCCATAGGTGATATATGTGATATGTATGAATGATTGCTTGATGGTTCGTGAACGATCTTCGGATATTGCACGTACTGTCAGGTTGTAACGTTATAAATATGGCAAGTATGATATGTATGTTTATGTGTATGAACGTAAGAAAGTTAATAAAAGAAGGAAATGACGGTTGTATGGTTGTATGGTTACGAAAGGGGTACCGAGCCCTAATAATACTCGAGGTATGATGTATGGTTGTATGGTAACGAAGAGGGAATCGAACCCTACTAATATTCGAAAACATGGGACCAGACCCTAATAATATCTGTGATGTTAGGGACCAGACCCTAATAATATCTGTGATGTTAGGGACCAGACCCTCATAATATCTGTGATGATAGGGACCAGACCCTTATAATATCTGTGATGTTAGGGACCAGACCCTTATAATATCTGTGATGTTAGGGACCAGACCCTTATAATATCTGTGAGGTTATAGGGCGAAAGGCTCTTTAAAACGTATGATTATGAATGTAAAGAAAGTATGTAAGTAAGAAAGAAAGTATGTAAGTAAGAAAGAAAGTATGTAAGTAAGAATGAAGGTATGAGTACTTATGTGTGTATGAAAGAAAGTTATGAGGTTAAGTACGTATGTATGTAACAAGGTATTGTATGGTAGTGTATGATTAACTAGAACTCACTCAGCGTAGCTGACTTTTAGTATGCACGCAGGTGAGTAGGATGAGACAGCTGGCTTGAGTGGAGGACACATGGCAGAAGACTAAAGCCTGGCATCTGAAGATCCGATATGTTTTATAAGTTACGTTTTGATTTTGAAAGACAAGAGGAATGTTTAAAGACATGATTATGAATTGATATGTAATGTTTTATGAAAGTTTTATATTCCGCGTAAAGTTTTTAATTAACTCTGATATTTAGAACTGTGTTTATGAGTAAATCCAACACGAAAGTAGGGTTACCGGTAACGGGGCCTTACATATTGTGAGATAGAAACCGAACCAAACCAAACTAAACCGATTTTCACTCGCTTAAGACACACAAATGTGTTTTTAGCTATCAAGACTTATATATTTCTTTAAAAATACTTTACAAACTGATTTTAAATATTTATTTAAAGTACTTGCAATGTTGAATCCAACTTGATCTTATAACAAAGTTGGACCGACAAAACTAAACACTCGCTTAATGGATGTTGTTAGTTCTAAAACAATAGAACTACATACTTGGTTAAGTCTTCTTAGATTTTATTGAGTTATCTCATAAAATATGTTATTTTGGAAATTTGACTTTGGGTTTGACAAATTATCAAGACCCGAACCGACAACCCGAGACACTCGTTAAAACCCGTTTTAGTATCTATGTTATAAAGGGACTTGCATTCTTGCATTTTTACCTACCTTATTACTTAACATAGGTTGAGTAAATATTAAGGTTAGATACTTTAACCCGGTTTCGAGCAAACTTATATTTTAAAAGACTATTAATACAATTTTCTTAAAGATGTATTCTTTTAAACCTTAGACTTTAATTGTTTGCTTTTCATATTATTTACTTTACTTTAAAGACTTCCTAGACCAACTTCCTAATACACGACTTTTCTTTTGTGTAGGCCATGCTCGTTAAACTTCCCCTTTCCGGTTACTCGTCTTTTTACCGATCAAGTTTATTACTTGAAATGTGAGTACTTTTCATACCCAGTTTTCCATCTTTCGTTTTGGGGGTGATATTGCATGCTTATTCAAATTAAATGTTTTATACTTGAGTCGTAAACCACAACTTTATTATATACTTAAATAAAATACTCGATTTGGTGTTCTATGCTTACATGCCTATATGATTATGTGTTTACCACTTTTGGTTGGTTGATTCATAAATCCATGAACTATCTGGTATTCTCTTATAGCACGGTTTCGTTAATGTATTCTTATTAACGACCTCACGAAATCCGAATCTATTTGGTATTCTCTTATAGACGGTGCCGTTAATTTAATCTTATTAACGACCTCATATAAAAATCCTGAACCATCTGGTATTCTCTTATGGCAGGTGTCGCTAATGTGTTAGCGATCCCATTTTTATCCAAGTTGTTGCTTTTATTTATTGTCTCGTATACAAGATTGTGGCATTTCTTATTATATACATATTTGTTCAAAAACTATGAAATTGCTCACCTACCTTTGTGTTGATAAACTTTATTTTATGCAATGTTACAGGTTTGACTATAGTTGACTCGAGGATTGAAAAACGTCGTCAAGACTATTAGGATATTAGTAAGACGAACAATATATTATTTTTGTGATTGAATTTGGTTATTGTATGAACAAGTTGTGTGACTTATTATGATTTTATGAAATAAAATGAGTTGATTAAATATTAGTCACTCGTGGCACACAAATAAGTAATTTTTTAGTAATTCGTTAGGACTTAAACGGAGTAATAACGAATTAGGACTAATTCGTTCTTAATTCGTTAAATAATGAATGACGAAGTGAGGTCATTCGTTACAGAGTAGCGGAAGCGAATTAGGTTGGTAACGAACTGATTTAATTCGTTATAAATAACCCCACTCGTTAATCATAACTAACGAATCAAGTTTGAAATATTTTTCAATTTTCTTTAATTTAATTTTTTTTAAGAATGAATAAATAAAACAAATAAACAAATGGAAAAATAATTAAATCAATAAATAAACCATTGAAATCCCATATCTCAATGACCTTAAACCTTATGAATCTTACCCAACTTGATAAGATAAAATACCTTAACGTGTTTCATGTTCAAAACACATAACTTAAAAGAATTAAATAGTATGTAAAATAAAAGGTAAAATCCTTTTGGTATTTTGCATTTTTGTTTCAAAATATGTACAGGTTAATATATGAAAAGTAAACATAAAGTAGAAAATAAAATATTTTTTTTGTATGCTTTTCAAAAGCAATACATATATTTGTATTTTTGGCGAGTTTAAGCAGAGAATCATATTGACTAAATTGCCCTTCCATCACAATTTTTTATTTCAGCAATATTATGACTGGTGTTAAGTCGGTCATTGATATTGTTGTCCACTTAAATCTTATTAGAAACTTTTAAACATTTTTGTGATATGATTAAATGTTCAATTATAGCACATAATATCATAAACTATCAGCCTCTAATCTCGGTTCAAGTTTAATTTGATTTTTACCGTATCACCCCCAACTTGACTTAAACCATTATATTGTCGATCAAAAATTTGAGTTTATAGAAATTATTGAGCAATGCATCAAGTTTCCTTTACTATGAGTGAGTATGCACGAGTCCATCTGTAGGCTTACATACATTGTATCTCTTGGGTTCCGTTTCTTTTTGGTATTGAGACGCGCGTAAGGGAGGAACAAACGTATGACTAATAGCGGATGTTGATCAAGTCAGTAGTTTAATTTGTACAATGAACAATAGTGATTAAGTTTAATGACTTTGGGTTTGCTCTAAAAGCGATTGAAATATTCATGCATATGAATACCCAGGTGATTAAGCCTCATAAAGACTCACAGTGTCCAGAACCCTAACGCTTGTTATTTGCTTTATTTTATTTTTGGTGATCGGACACATATAAGGCTTGAGTATGATAGGTTATTAAATTTCTACCATCCTCACCGAGATTTTTGTTAGAGACTAACACCTCCTTCAATTTGGCATTTCTTTATGTTTATATCACATACTTTACTCTAACGGCTTGTTTAAGACCTATCAATGCACCAATAAAATTAAGCACTCAGTCTATTAAGCTTATTTCTTTCTGGATATGTGACCAGATGATCAATGTACTATCATTTTCTCTTTTTACTTCAAACTCATTTTTGAGGAGCATAAAAATAAATTCAATCGCCCCATTCACTTTCAGTCTATAGATTAATAGCTATCCTATCAATCTAAAAGTAGATAACAGGACCAAAACATGCAAGCATGTTCCACAAACTCAAATAACTGACATAATTTTCAGCGAGAGAATAAAGTAAAAAGCATAACAATCGCCCCAACTACTTTCCATTGTCAGGTAAATGGCTATACCGAACATTTAATAGTAAACATCAGGACCAAACATATACAAATATATGTCCTTCAAATTTGAGTAATTGACATAAATTTTAGCAAACATATGCAAAAATCTTTTTGGATTTTCTCTTTACATATTTAAAAACACAACCTTTTTGACTTTTTTGAATTTTTATAAACAAACTAAAAATTCATAATGTTTTTGAGTTATTCGAATTTTTACTATACATACTAAAAATTCACAATCTTTTTGGCTTTTCGGATTTTTACTATACATACGAAAAATTCACAATATTTTTGTCTTTTCAGATTTTCAGAACTAAAAGCACAATATTTTTTGTATTTTTCATATCAGTTTTAAATGTTTTTGTTTTTTCTCTATACAAACAAGAATCACAATATTTTTTGTAGTTTTCTGTTTTCACCCCCAAAACCCAAAATATAAAACTAAATGAAAGAAAAAATTAAAATCAAATAGAGACGAAATAAAGATAATTATCCTTGTTTAAGGACATTAGAAAGTTTTTAAGACCGTTTAGATCAAACAAAAAGTTAAAACACGTTTTGTCAAATGCCTTGGTGAACAAGTCAGCGCGTTGAAAATCCGTGTGCACCTTTTCAATATCAATTAATTTATTTTCAAACAGTCTCGAATGAAATGATATCGAATCTCAATATGTTCTATTTTCGAATGTTGCACAGAATTTTTGGTGATACTTATAGCAGCAGAATTATCAATTAAAATTGGAGTAGTAAGAAACTTCAAACCGTAGTCGCGCAGATGTTGTTGGATCCACAAAACCTGTGAACAGCAACTTGAAGCTGCCACGTATTTTTCCTCAGTGGTTAAAGTGGAGACCGTTGTCTGCTTCTTACACTGCGAGGAAACAAGTCGGCTTCCTAAAAATTGACACCCTGCTGAAGTCTATTTGAAATTGATCGTGCATCCTCCATAATCCGAATCAAAAAACTTAGTGAGTTCAAAGTTATCGTCCTTGGGATACCATAACCCGATATCAGGATTACCCCTCAGATATTGAAGTATACGTTTAACCACCGCCAGGTGAGGCACTCGGGGAATTGATTGGTACCTAGCACACAAACAAACTGCAAATATTATGTCAGGTCAAGAAGCAGTTAAATACATCAATGAACCAATCATAGCACGATAAATGGTAGGATCAACGGTATCCTCCAATTCATCCGGTGATAAATTGTGACACACGGGAAGAGGCATTGAAGGGATTTTTCGGGCAGTTATCTTGAATCGGCTCAAGACACCGTTCACTTATATTGTCTGATGATTGAAGATTCCCTTATTAGACTGATGAACCTGCAACCCTAAGAAGAAATTCATCTACCCCATCGTGCTCATTTCAAACTTCGTTTGCATTGACTTCTCGAAATCCTTACACAACTTGTCGTTTGTTGAACCAAAAATGATATCATCAATCTAAATTTGGACAAGGAGTAGATCATCACCAATATTCTTATAAAATAGAGTGCAGTCGACAGTTCCTCGCTTGAAGCCATTATCAGTAAGATGGTCAGCAAGAGTGCCATACCAAGCTCTCGGGGCTTGATGTAGACCACACAGGGCCTTGTTCAATAGGTAAACTCGGTCCGGATAATCTGGATCTTCAAAACCAGGAGGCTGTAAAACAAACACCTCTTCATGCAATTCTCCAATAAGAAGCGCGCTCTTCACATCCATCTGATAAACTTTGATGTTCTTGAAAGCAACATAGGCCAGGAAAATTCGTATAGCTTCCAATCGGGCGACATGAGCATACACTTCAGTATAATCTATGCCTTCTTGCTGATGAAAGCCCTGAACAACAAGTCTTGATTTGTTTCTGACAATCACACCACGATCATCCTTTTTGCATTTAAATACCCATTTCGTAGGGATTGGTTTCTTAAATCTCACAGGTTTATCAATGAGATCCCATACACCGAGTCGATGAAACTGTTGCAATTCTTCTTGCATTGCTTCTACCTAATATGGATCAGCGAGAGTCATACAAACATTTGTTGGTTCTACTTGAGATAGAAACCAAGTGTATTTTCCGAGATTCATGATTCTCGAAGAATGCATGTCAGCATACGCACATAAAATAGAATCAGTAGAATTAGCAATTTGATGACGTGTTTGAACACCTACATCAAGATCACCACTGATATTGTCATGAGGATGATAAGAATGAATCCGAAGAGTTGGATTCTCAGGAACAACAACATTTTCAGATAAATTAGTTAGATTCTCCTCATCATCATGAGACGATTCACCAGTCTCATGTGTTTCAGGAGGAACTGAGGAGGAATCAACAAAATGACCATCATCAGATGAGATCGATATCACCTCAGACGTATCAGGAAGATCATCTTGTGAAGCATCAACATAAACAGAACCACAAGATTTTGGAGGTAAGAATTGATCTTCAAAATAAGCACGCACCAAGCATTCATCTGGTTGCTCGATTAATTGAGTGAACAAATTAAATAAACCCTCATAATCAAACATCCAATAAGGTCCTTTTCCTTGAGGAGGTGTGGTATACCTTTTTGCAATCAACGTGGTACCACTCCTCAACACAACCCGAAGTAAAATTAAATACTCTTTTCTTAGGTGATGCGTAACCCAAGAAATAACCTTCAATTGCCTTTCTTCAAATTTTACCGAATCTCTTTTCAACATAGTACAAAGACACCCGAATGGTTCCAAGTACCTTAAGTTAGGTTTTCTGTTGTTTAGAAGTTCATAACTTGTCTTTTGGAGTCTCTTTACCGTCAGAACACGATTCAGCGTGTAGCAAGCAGTGTTCACAACCTCGTTCTAGAATTGAACCGGAAGCTTAGAATCCGCAAGCATTGTTCGAGCCGTTTCAATCAGTGTCCTATTCTTCCTCTTAGCCACCCCATTCTGTTGTGCTACATAAGGAGCACTATATTCTCGATGAATTCCTTTCTGAATGCAAAAGAATCCAAGACATTGTTTTAAAACTTCGTACCATTATCACTTCGAATACGTCTCACCTTCAATTTATACAGTGATTCGATCTTAGTGACTAGATTTTGAATCAGAATGGGTGTTTGATATTTTGAACTCATAAATAAAACCCATGAATATCTTGAATAGTCATCAGTGACGACTAGACAGTAACAATCATCAGTGATACTTGCACGATTCACTGGACCGAACAAATCCATATGAAGTCGTTCTAAAGGAGTATCAATGGTATTGATGAACTTAGAAGGGTGTGACTTCTTCTTCTGTTTGCCTCTCTTGCAAGCAATACAGTGGTCAGTTAACTTAAAATGTTTCAAGGAAACACCTTCGACCAAGTCATTAGCCATTAAATAATTCATCTTTTGAACGTGAATATGACCCATCCTTCTGTGCCACATAATCGTGTCCTTTTCAGTTGTCTTAGAAACGAAACACGTCTCAACATAAGTAGATGCCTTCGAACTCATATTCAACACATAAATATCATTCGATTGAGGGGATCGCATGACAACCATATCTTCAGGAATGACATATCCCGGTTTTAGGATTATGCACTCCTTATAATTAAATACGGTAGTGTACTTTTTATCACAAATTTGTGAAACACTCAATAAGTTATGATCAACTTTGTCACAGTAGTTGACTCTTTCAAACGTGATATGCCCATTTGAAACATCACCTTCTTGCGTTATCATACTTCCCGAATTTCCAGCAAAAACAACATACCCTCCTTTAATATTTTTGACATTTGTTAGAAGATTGATATTGCCGATAATATGACGAGAACATCCACTATCCATGATCCAGCTTTCACCAGACACGGTCTTAGATGAACCCTACACACAAACATAAAGTGATCAGTTCAAAAGGGCAGCCCAGGCCTCAGTCTTGGGCACCTTTTGAGTTTCATATGTTGAATCAAAATTAACAGAATTCAAACGTTGTTCAGCAACTTATGAATAAGTTAAAGGCCGTTTAGACTTTTGTCTTAGATAGGCAGCTTTAACGACATTTGAATTCTTACAAATAGGATCAGTTGGAACATATTTTGGTTTACATTAACCGATTTTTCATTAACATGAATCACTTTGCGAGGATTCACATCAGAAAACATAATGTGAGTTTCATCATCCAAAGACATTGGTCTTTTCAAAATCTCCTTTATCACAGGAACGGGTTTAGATTGGTCCTTGATAAATGGGTGAATATTTTTGATATTTCTTCAATCCACAGTTTCTGACCGCGTGACCTTGTTCACCACAGAGAAAGCAAGTTCTCATATCAACACGTTCACGGTGAGGTGGTGCAGAAACATGTGCAACCGAAGGTTGATGATAAACTCCAGCAATTGGTCCTTTATCTAAGTCATCAAATGTCACAGGTTTCCTTTTCATGTAGAAATCCAGATTTAAACAATTGGAAAAACTTTGCAATGAATCAGTTCCATGAGTTTTTACAACTTGAACCTTTTTAGCGGGTTTTAACAATTGTTTTGCTTTTACTAAAGGATCCACAAAATTTGATGTCTTTGATTTCACAAATTCTTGTTCAAGATTTTGAATCTTGGAAGTTTTATTTTGAAAGACGCTTTCAATCAACTCTGGCTTGATTATATTAAGCGGAATGTTTTTCTTGGTGAAAACTTTGCTTATTCCTTTTAGTTTAAACACCCGTCCAGTTGAGGAATCTGAAACTGGAGGATTCACAAAACTCAGCAAATCCTCATCCGAAATCTTTGGTTTTTCAGATTTTTTGCTTTAACCTTAACTTGTTTCTCCTTTTTCACTTGAGTTGTATTTGAACCATACACAGCTTCCTCAAATTCATGAGGTTCACATAAAATGTGATTCAAACGTGGAATGTCCTGATTTTTGTGTACAACTTCTGGTTCAAATACATCCTCAACGATTACTTTCTCAACATTATTTTCAACAAAGACCTTTTTGCTTTAAATATGAGGTTTTTGTGATGAAGATTGAACATTCACATTGTCATTTTTAGCAATTTTAGATTTTGTTTCAACAACCGGTTCATCAACAACATTTTCTTCATTTCCAGCAAAAGGATTTGCTGTATGATCATTGTGAAATGCTGGTGGTAGTTCAACAAAACCTAAACATTTCTTAGAATCTTTTTTCTTACCAGATACTTCAATAATTTTGTTTAGTAAAAATGATGAATTTCTAAATTTGCCAAATTTATTCTTCAACTTAAGAACCTCATTTTCAAGTTCGGTTATCTTGGATCGGTGTTTCAAGATTTATTGAAATATTTGATCATTAATTGTCATTTTGACAGACAATTCAGCTTTGAAATCATGATTACTAACAGATAATGCTTCAATTTTCTCCCTAGATCTCATTTGAGTTCTAATGATTGCCTATAAGTATCCTTAAGGGAAGCAATTTCTTTTACCAAACTCTCATTATGTGTTTTCAAAGTTTCTAACTTAGGCTTATTTGTCTCACAAGCAACACAAGGCACAGTAACAAACAACTTAATAGAATTAGAAGAAGAAGAACTAACCTCATCGATCTTAGCCATGCAAGTAAATGTGGTTGGCTGCATATGACAGGAATCATCAGAGTCTGAATCAGTGTCATTGTCAGACGACAATTCATTCCCACTTGCATCTTTAAATCTTTAATGCATCTCAAGCATAGCCAAGTTTGCTTAATTCTCGTTGCATAATAGCCATTAAGACCAATCGGTTCCATCAGCAGTAGAAAGTAAGGCTTGCGATCCAGAAGCAAACGGTTTACTACCAGATGGTTTGTCAGCATTATCACCTTTTATGTCAGAGTTTCGTGGTCCATTATATTCTTTCTTCAGTTTATCATACACTTTCGCAAAGTGACGAAATTCTTTACAGTTAAAGCACTTGACTTTCAACTTATCAAACCCGATTTTCTTGTTCAACGCTGGTAAATCCTTACCAGTTCTTTGCATGAATTTCTTCACTTTTCTCACGATCATTGCCATGTTCCACTTAAGATCCATAAGTTCTAAATCATCAAGGTCTACTTGATCATAATCTTCATCAGTTAATTCACTCGATGCAATTTTACTACCCACCAGATTCTCATACGAAGTCATAAAAGCACAAAGAAACGAGAAGTTCTGTTCGGCTTCTTTAATGTTCACATTTGGTGGTGGAGTGAAATTGTTTATAGAAGAAGATCTACCAGATTTCCCAGTGTTTCAAGTGTACCCAGATTCCATAAAACATGCATTTGGATCACTACAAGCTGAAGACCCCACATTTGCATTTTGAGTGAGGAAAGCAGTGATCGGAGTTGTAATACTACTTAAAGGCATACTTCCTCCCTAGAAAGATGGATCATCTTTTGATGATTTTTGACACTTTAGATCATATTCTCTAGCTTCAATCTTTTGCATAAACTCTGAAGCAGTCAAATCTTCGTTTTTGAAATAGTTATTTTCTTTTAAAACCATAAGAAATGTAGAATATGAAGCACGTAACGCGTTCTTCATAGTGTCAATCTTATCACTTTCATCTGGTTCCATTTTTAACTTAACCATCTCAGCGATCAGATGATTAAACCTTGTAGTCATTTCCTCAACAGTCTCTCCCTTCAACAAGTTAAAGTTTCGAAATTGAAACTTCAACATTACCTTTTTTGCGTTCTTCAGTATTTCCCATACTTATCATTTTAACATGTTGAAATAATGAAGCACGGATCTTAATACTCCCAACTTGATGGAATATATTATCAGGTAAAGACATAGTGAGAGTTGAGTATGCTTTAGTCTCAATCTCTAAAGCCTTCTTCTCTTCTTGGGAATACTGTGAAAATGCGTTAGGATTAAAACCAGTAGTCTCATCACCAATCATTGGTACAGTATACACTTCATCAAGACAATAGGAACAATCATGATGAATGGAACCGAGATGAAAACGAAAATGTGGTTCCCATTTTGCAAAATCACTGAATTTCATCAGTCGAGGACATTTGGAATGAGATCCAATTTCAGCATCAAGGTGTAACATTTGCTGCATGGGTGCGTTCTAAGAAGCCAACGCATAAAAACCAGCCATTGTAGATAACAAGTTTAAATTTAACAATAATCCAAACTTCAAGGTTTAATATTGAAAAATTGATAACGAACTGTGAACAGTAAGAATAACGAACTGAGTATGAATAACGAATCAAAGACACGAATTACTTGTTGTCAGAATAATGAAGAAGGAATTGTATCACCATGAATTAGATTATAACGAATAAGTAACGAATCATGGGCACGTCACAAACGAATCAAAATTATAACAAATTACTTAGACGAATCAGTTGACAAATCAATTGACGAATCAAGTTGACAAATTCCGATACCGTAACGAACCGTACTGGTAGTGAAAATTCAAAACTTGGTGCCGATTAGGTATCGACGATACCAAATTGGTACCATTTCGGTACTTGTACCTATTACGTGTACCGAAAGTGCTAACCCATGGTACGAACATATGCAAGTTTTTTAAATATATTTTATGTTTTTATTAGTATTATCAAACATAAACTTCATGTTTGATTAGAAATAGGAGTATATTATGTATCGGAGATTGTTTAGAAGTAAAGAAAAGGGCGCAATAGGAACAATTGGAACTAGTTAAGAAGTCAAAATGTGATAATTTTGTTTTTATGAACCGTAAACAATACATGAATTTTAACATTTTAATTTTCTAACCCGTGTAACACACAGGTTTTTAACCTAGTATGCTATTAAACCAAAAATAAATTATTATTTTTTACTCATATGGGATTAATTTGAAAGATAGATGGATGACGCATGGATGATGCTTAATGATTTTGAAAATAAAAATCTGGATTGATGGAGACAAGTTGAGGAGGGATTGAATGGTTGATAAGTAATCAAAATCAGCTATTGACGGAGTCAGAAGTTGTGCCACAGGGGCTTAGGTTTGGGATGGTCTTAGGCCGGGTTCGGGCGGGGTATTACTAATGCAATACTCATACCCGGTTGTAAAGTTTAGTTCCATACCCGGCCTGTTACCTATCGCGTATGTGTTGGGTAATCACCCATCGGGTACTGGGTATACCCGTGGGTAGGGGTGTGCATGGGTCGATTTTTGGTCAAACCCGTAACCATAACTGGTCCGTTATGGCGGTTTTGGTTAATCGGTTATAACGAGTCGGTTATGTGTTGGTTAACCATGATTAAAATAAAAAATCCTTCTATATGATTGTGAACATTGAATAGTCGCTAATTGTATCGTGGAATTCAAATATATTTTCTTTTTTTACGGCAATTTATGGAATATACATATCTAATTGACATATTAAATAACTGAAATGACAATTTAGAACGACAATTATGGAACATTAGAATGAATATGATAACCAATATTATTATTATTGGCCTAAATCCTAGAAGGTGTGGAGAACTTTTTTCTGTAACTGCAATAAGTGTAAAAGTGTAAAAATATATTGCTCATGCATTAATCCTAATTTCCAAACCCTTATATTTCGATTATTAGTTACATAAATGGGGCGGTTCGGTTATGGGGGTTTTGGAATTAACATTAACCAAAACCGACCCACATTTGGCGGTTTTTAAAAATTCATTAAAACGACCAATCGGTTATATCGGTTAAATTTGGTTCGGTTATAGTTTGGTTTGCGGTTATGACGGTTAATTTGCTCACACTTACCCGTGGCTATGTAGCATATCCGTTAGTTTGTTAAAAAATTCCCTTTAGAATTTCCAAGTATATTTTTTACCCTTATAATTATTGTATATATAATTTTAACTATATATGAACTATTACAAACTAAAGTATATATGAAATATTACGTACAAGTAACATCCCAAAATTTTTAAAAATAATATTTAATATATTATTTACGTATGATGGAAAAGTTTACTTGAGTTAGTAGAAAAATAATAAAATAATAAAGTGAAATGTTAAGTATGCTAATTAATGAAATTAAAGATGGAGTAAAAAGAAAAGATGGGCCTTAGGTCCATGGCCTTAAGGGAGTATAAATACCCCTTAATCCCTAATCCTTTCCATTTCCATCCATCTATACACCATAGTCTACACCTTCAAAAACACACACTTAAGCCAAACGCTCTTTACGTTAATATATTCAAAGATCCGAGACCAACTGAAGGTAAGAAATGATTTATCTCAGCTGTACCAATATATTAGAACCCGACACCGCAGCCCCGGGATGCCGTGTTGGCCGTTTGGATCTAGATCTAGCTTTATTTGAGCGCTTAATAAACCAAAAACGAACTTAAGGGCCACCTTAGCTCAGATCTGGACACCCCGAAGCTACCTAGACTATAAACGATCAAACCCCGATCAACCATAGTGGTTAACGGCGGCTGGCGGCGCCAGAATCGAAGAAAAACCCAAAAACGTGTGTTAAAGAGCTGAACATAACGTATACGTCGTATAAGTATATACGATGTATATGTTAGGCAACGTGTATGTTGAGCAGTGTATATGTATGTTAGGCAGTGTGTATGATGAGCAGCGTATATGTATGCACGTATATGTTTAGGCAGCGTATATGTATGTCCGTATATGTATGTGTATGCCCATATAAGTGCATAAACGTGTATGAATGCAGGCAACGTATATGTATGTGCATGCCTGTATATGTGCATAAACGTATATGCATGTATGTAACGTATATGAATGGACTGTATATGTATGTAACGTATATGTATGGACTATATGTATGTGTCGTGTACGTATGAATTATACGCTGAAAGAACATACACGCTGGTACTGAACTTATACGCCCAAAGTAAGTTATACGGACTTATTAATGATTTACAAAAATAAACGAAAACAACGTATACGTACATAAACGGTAGACACATATTTATATGAAAAATGAAATAATTAATAATGAAATGTAACGTTTAAAATGAAGATTTGAATGGATTAAATAATTGAACTTCGGTTTTCTGATGAGGTTTTTAGTAAAGACTTGTTAATGAAAATAAAATTTTTCCCCAGCTAGGGACTCTGCGCCTTGGACCCCGCTAGGGGCTGCCGCCCCTAGAAACCCGCTGCCAGGGGCGCTGCCCCCGGACCTCCGTAGCAAGCGGTTACAATAACTTAGAAAATATGATATGGATACGGCTAGTTAATTGATGCATGTAATTGTTATACAGTTAGTCGTGCCCAATTAAGGAAAGTAGTTGCCATTAACTCTGAAAGGAATCGCTTACATGTGAGTTTCTAGCCCCATTTCCTTGTTATGTTTTCGGGGTTGTAAGCATACTCGATGTAAACAGTTAATACACTTATCTTAAGTGGTAAGTGTATGAAATATATGATATGTGTGTTAGTTATCGAAGTTATGAAATCGTATGAATGATAGTATGGAGGTATGGTTTTACGAATGTAGGGAACAAACCCTAATAATATTTGCGAATGCAGAGAATAGACCCTAACACTACGTGAAAATTGATCTTTGGTCACATGAAAAAGTGTGGCCGTAGGCCTTTAGCCACACACATTTGGTTCAGTTCAAATGTGACCAAAGGTCGCGACACTATGGGTATGATATGGCCACACACAGTTTTTAGTGGCCTTATGTGGTTATAAGTGTGGCTAAAGGGTACAGGCATTAGTTGCTGGCCATCAAGATGCCTCTCCAATAAGTGTGGCTAAACGGTAGAAAATGGTCACATGACTATTTACTATGAGTGACCATTACATGTATAGAGCCACATGAATTTTATAATAATGTGGCCAATAGGGTTGTCTTATGCGTGCATTGTGACCTATACCATGTGGATATAGCAAAGAAATGGCCACTTAAATTAATAATAGTGTGGCTAATTATATCATATAGACACAAGATATTACATTAAAAGTGGCTAAAAATGTTTACTTGCCACTCAAAGACTCCTTTGTAGATTATAGTGTGGCTATTGTCTTACCGTTTGTCACACATAATGCTTTTAGTAATTGAAAGTGTGGCTATTGTCAAACTTTTCGTCACACATAGTGAGGTATTGTGTGGCTAATCATATCATATAGACACTGGAGGTTATTGTCAAAGTGGCTAAAAATGTGAACTTGCCAGTCAAACACTCTTTTATAGTTTGTGGTATGGCCATTGTCTTACCGTCCCACATAATGCTTTTCCTAATTTAAAGTGTGGCTATTGTCAAACTTTTCGTCACACATAGTGATGTATTGTGTGGCCAATCATATCATATAAACAATGGAGGTTATTATCAATGTTGCTAAAAATGTGAACTTGCCACTCAAACACTCTTTTGTAGTTTACCGTTTGTCACACATAATACTTTTGTAATACAAAGTGTGGCTATTATCATACTTTTGATCACATATAGATAAATGTGGCTATTTCATAAGTTTAACAAACCAAATAACATAAATTCAAAACGAGTTTACATTACCAAACCTCCACTAATAAGTTATAAATTCAAAATATTTAAAACTACTACTAATTACTACCGACCTCAAACTTTCTCATAAACTCATCAAATTGTTTTTGCCTCCTTTCTTCATTTTCCTTAAGTTCTTTTTAAATTGGTTCCATTTGTTTCACTCGTTCTTCCAATTCGTTTCTTGACTTCCTTTCATTTTCTTGTTATTTTTCCATTTCGGCTCTAACTTTTTGAACCTAAAATTGTTAAAATATTAGCATCATAACTAGTAAAGGGTTAATGTGAGGTGAAACCTCAAAGCCTAGTAGGGGTGTTCACGGTCCGATTTTCGCGGTTTTTCGTCAAACCATAAACCAAACCGTTGGTAACGGTTTTTGATTTATGTAAACCAAAACCAAACCGTATAACTTTTAAACCGAACCAAACCAAACCAAGCTGATATAAAATAATTAACTAATATATTACCCGTAAACGAGCAAACATACAAGCGATCACATTCTTTGGCACCATTCTGAATGTATCCCAATGTTCATCATAGTGCTCGATTAGTATTTTTATGATATTCCTATATATGAATCTCATGACTCGCAAACCTATAATATTGAAATAACTAAGTAAGTATATTTGTAACATAAATAATGAAAATGTTAAAACTAAAAACATACATATCCCAAATCTTTACAATAAATTTCTTCCCAGATGTATCCCGAGGCACGATATATGACATGTCTCCCACAAGTATACATCTGAAGACCATCGACATCGCCACTACCAATACCCTCCTCATGTGATCCAGCAAGTGATGCCCCACCATGATGGTTTTCACCCTCCCTAGGTACCATGGTACGTCCACGCATAGCACGACCACTATCACGCACAATCACATTAGACATAATGTATACACAAACACAAACTTGAATCGACGACTCGTTGGTGATAATAATCAATGTCAATTGTACAAAAAGTCCTAATATGTATTCACACACGTATCAGGGCAAATCAACCAAACATTCATCATACAACTTAACTTATGATCACTTAGTTCACGAGACAGATTATAGCATGTACAAACTTATTTTATTCACTAAGAAAAGATTAAGTATAAATTCTACAAAATTTACCACAGTAGATTATATGAATTAGGTTTCTCAAAAATTTTATATTATATTTTCTCATGCATACAAAACTCACAATAATTCAACCATTACAGGTATGCACCAATAGTTCAGCAGTTGCACAACAAACACTTGTTTAATGGTTCTATCAACTCAATAATCCAAATTATGCAAGACCAATTGGGTTGTCTTCAAAACTCATAATACTAATTTTCAGAACCAGAACCAACCCGTTTAGTTTTGTCATTAGGGAGTTATGGCGTCGGAAAAACAAACCAGAATATAACTCCCCGAATTAGCTTTGACCAGTGATTTTTGTAAAATCAGAAAAACTATTCAAAACTCGTCCAAAAACTACAAACTTTACCTTTTTGGAAACTAATATCAAGTTACATACCAATAAATAAACAAAAACGAATCTGTCAGCAAACTGTTGTCATCAAAACTCAAACCTTAACATATTTATGACATCTCTAGGGTTCTAATTCATCAATTAACCTTTTAGCGATGAAAGAAGATGTACCAAGCTTCAATTACAAGTGAAATACATACCTTTTTAGCGATGAAAGAAGGTGTACTAAGCTTCAATTACAAGAAATAACACTTAAAATTGAAAATCCCAAACTTGGTTCTTAGGGTTCTTCACACTCAACACAAATCCAGCAAAAATCGAGATAACATTGATGGAAACCGACACCATATGTGAATTCCTCTCACAAAAATAATAATATTAGATCCCGGAATCAAATGATTTGGTTAAGAATTGAGTGAGTTAGAAAATTAAGGATGAAGGATTATGGTGGGTGTAGAGAGATGAAGAAGAATAAGAATAAGAAAGAATGAAGAAAAAGAAAAAAAGGTAGGTTAAATATGTGGTCAAATTAGATTTAAAAATGGGAGGGTAATTCAAAATTTTTTTTAAAAAAGAGGGGGTGAATTTAATTTGAAATTTTAAGGGAAGTGAAATTAATAGGAACTAAATATAATTAATTTTTTTAATAATTAAAATAAAAAGTTGTTAATGTAAATATATATATATATATATATATATAACAACTAATTATACCTTAAATAATATAAGAAATTGTATCTTAAATATAAAAACATATAAAATAAATACAAGTGATATTTATAGTTGCTCTAAAAGAGTTGTATAAGAGTTTAGTAATCAGTGTTAATGCCCAATAAACCATACGTTCATTAGTGGGTCATACTAGTTCTTGATCGGTGTTAGTGTCCCATTATAGCATTTATCATGTCACAGTTGCTCTAAAAGAGTTGTATAAGAGTGTCGTTAGTCATGGTTAGGTGTTAACACCTGAAACACACCATACTTTCGTCAATAGGCCTTATTTGGCTATCAGTAGTCATAATTAGATGTTACTGTCCCCTTGGTTACGTCATAGTTTCTTTAAGAAGTTTGTATAGGACTATCATTAGTTATAGTTAGATGTTAACGCCCAAAACATGTCATACATTCATTAATTGGCCTTGATTGGTATTAGTGGCCATTATAGCATCTATCATGTCCCCGTTGCTACAAGAGGGTTGTATATGAGTGTAGTGAGCCATAGGCATGTGTCAACGCCCAATAACATGTAATACTTTTATTAATGGGCCATATTGGGCCATGATTGTTGTTAATGTCCAGTATGGTCTCTATCATGTCATAGTTACGTTAACAGGTTGTATAAGAGTGTAGTGAATCATAGTTGGCCGTCATACTTTGCATTAATGGGCCGTCTTGGGCCTTGATTGTTGTTAGTGACCCATTGTAGTCTCTATTATATCATAGTTGCCCTAAAAGGGTTGAATATGAGTTTAGTGAGTCATAGTTTGGTTAACGCCCAATAATATGTCATACTTTCATCAATGGGCCTTATTGGACCTTAACTGGTGTTTGTGGCCCATTATAGCCTTTATCACATCATAGTTGATCTAAGAAGGTTGTATAGAATTTCATTAGTCATAGTTACATGTTAATGGCCAATAACATGTGATACTTTCATCAATAGGTCTTATTGGGCCTTGTTGGTGTTGGTGACCCACTATAGCCTTTTCATGTCATAGTCGCTTTAATGGGCCATATTAGGGCTTGAAATCTCTTAGTGGCCTATTATGGCATATGATATGTAACATTAGATATTTAAGGGTTATATCGTGCTATAGGGAGTCATATTATACCATAATAGACAAAAACAAGTCATACATGTCCTAATGGACCATATTGGGCCTTGAAATCTATAATGGTCCATTATGAATATAATTTTAAATTGTGTCTTAAGAGGTACAACCCGCCTAACCCGTCGATATACATTAAACATAGGGGTGGCAAATGGGTTGGGTTGGGTCGAAACAGGTTATGGGTCGGAACAGGTTATGGGTCGAAAAAGGTCAGAGTCGGAACGGGCCAATTAAAAAATGGGTTGTTATGGTTCGGGTCGAAACGGGTAAGGGTCAAAAGGTTCGAGTCATTACGGGTCCGGGTCAAAATGGTTCAAGGTCGGAACGGGTCAAAACGGGTTTCGTGTCGTTTTTTTAACAAGGACAACGAAGTAATTGTATGCAAAATGGATCAAGCCTAGGATCTGAAGTAAGTATAGTCGTCAATGTGAGTTCCGGGGTGCTAGTAGTAAGCGTCACCACCGGTCTTTGAGGAGCAGATTGTGACATTCGTCAATTTCAGGTCCTATTTGTATTCGTTTGTGTATTCGTTATCACGTAAAACGACCCGATTTATATCCCGAACATTTCAAATATATAAAATATTGGATTTTATGTTACTAAATCATTCCCACATGTTCAATTTGAAAAACCCCTTTTACAGATTCGAAAAAGCCTTTAAAACGATCAAATTACATCAAAAACAAACTTCTGGGACGCAAAACGAACCACGCAAGATGAGCTGACCAAACCCCACCCTCATGGACGCCGCGCCCAGCGGCCATGAAGGCTAGGGGCGGCCGCACGTGGCGGCCTCAGACCTGCAGCAATCCAAATTTTGTTGTTTTGTGTATTGTCTTGATCCATTTTGCATACAATTACTTGATATTTACACCCATATTTGACCCATATCCTTACTCTATATATACACCACCATCTCCCTTCATTCTCCCCTGCTACATCTCCAAAATCTCTCTCAAACATCAAAGATTCAAGGTTGTTATTTATGTGTTCTTGAAGGCTTGACTTTCAAAAGTCAAACTGAGTTTAATCCTTCACTCTAATTAACTTATATAGTCTTACTAACACTTGAATATGATGGTACATCATATATATAATATACACCTCTTGTTACCTTTGGTAGTTACCTATCCGGCTTCGGTTGGTTAAGTTTCAGGCCTCGTAAGGTAAGGCTTCATGGAGGACTTTCGTGGTCCTTGTTATATATTTTCCGCATCTAACCATTTAACCTTGTTATTGCTTACTAACTTCTGCTCATTTTAGTTTGTTTGTCATATTTACAGGTTCCATGGTTAAGGGTTCTAAGAGTGTAGCTTCGGTTTAACCGTAAATAGCTCTAGACCGTAAACCGAACTTTGTTTACTAGTTTTTTAAATACTTGTTTAACCATGTTTAATGTTAGATTTAAGTTTCTAAAATCATTTTTTTACAAGTTCTTTGATATTTGGGCATGTGGTAACCGTCTATGAACTTATTGTGAGATGGAAACCAAACCAAACTCAACTTTCATTTAAAGACTTTATTGTTAACTTTTTGGTTGTAAAACTTAAGTTTCTTCATTTATAAATTATTATACAAGTTCTTTGATATATGAGCATGTGGAAACCATCTATGAACTTATTGTGAGATAGAAACCGAACCAAACCAAACTAAATCGATTTTCACTCGCTTAAGACACACAAGTGTGTTTTTAGCTATCAAGACTTATATATTTCTTTAAAAATACTTTACAAACTGATTTTAAATATTTATTTAAAGTACTTGCAATGTTGAATCCAACTTGATCTTATAACAAAGTTGGACCGACAAAACTAAACACTCGCTTAATGGACGTTGTTAGTTCTAAAACAATAGAACTACATACTTGGTTAAGTCTTCTTAGATTTTATTGAGTTATCTCATAAAATATGTTATTTTGGAAATTTGACTTTGGGTTTGACAAATTATCAAGACCCGAACCGACAACCCGAGACACTCGTTAAAACCCGTTTTAGTATCTATGTTATAAAGGGACTTGCATTCTTGCATTTTTACCTACCTTATTACTTAACATAGGTTGAGTAAATATTAAGGTTAGATACTTTAACCCGGTTTCGAGCAAACTTATATTTTAAAAGACTATTAATACAAGTTTCTTAAAGATGTATTCTTTTAAACCTTAGACTTTAATTGTTTGCTTTTCATATTATTTACTTTACTTTAAAGACTTCCTAGACCAACTTCCTAATACACGACTTTTCTTTTGTGTAGGCCATGCTCGTTAAACTTCCCCTTTCCGGTTACTCGTCTTTTTTACCGATCAAGTTTATTACTTGAAATGTGAGTACTTTTCATACCCAGTTTTCCATCTTTCGTTTTGGGGGTGATATTGCATGCTTATTCAAATTAAATGTTTTATACTTGAGTCGTAAACCACAACTTTATTATATACTTAAATAAAATACTCGATTTGGTGTTCTATGCTTACATGCCTATATGATTATGTGTTTACCACTTTTGGTTGGTTGATTCATAAATCCATGAACTATCTGGTATTCTCTTACAGCACGGTTTCGTTAATGTATTCTTATTAACGACCTCACGAAATCCGAATCTATTTGGTATTCTCTTATAGACGGTGCCGTTAATTTAATCTTATTAACGACCTCATATAAAAATCCTGAACCATCTGGTATTCTCTTATGGCAGGTGTCGCTAATGTGTTAGCGATCCATTTTTATCCAAGTTGTTGCTTTTATTTATTGTCTCGTATACAAGATTGTGGCATTTCTTATTATATACATATTTGTTCAAAAACTATGAAATTGCTCACCTACCTTTGTGTTGATAAACTTTATTTTATGCAATGTTACAGGTTTGACTATAGTTGACTCGAGGATTGAAAAACGTCGTCAAGACTATTAGGATATTAGTAAAACGAACAATATATTATTTTTGTGATTGAATTTGGTTATTGTATGAACAAGTTGTGTGACTTATTATGATTTTATGAAATAAAATGAGTTGATTAAATATTAGTCACTCGTGGCACACAAATAAGTAATTTTTTAGTAATTCGTTAGGACTTAAACGAAGTAATAACGAATTAGGACTAATTCGTTCTTAATTCGTTAAATAATGAATGACGAAGTGAGGTCATTCGTTACAGAGTAGCGGAAGCGAATTAGGTTGGTAACGAACTGATTTAATTCGTTATAAATAACCCCACTCGTTAATCATAACTAACGAATCAAGTTTGAAATATTTTTCAATTTTCTTTAATTTAATTTTTTTTAAGAATGAATAAATAAAACAAATAAACAAATGGAAAAAATAATTAAATCAATAAATAAACCATTGAAATCCCATATCTCAATGACCTTAAACCTTATGAATCTTACCCAACTTGATAAGATAAAATACCTTAACGTGTTTC